>NW_009707499.1:0-90249 GCF_000703405.1 Apaloderma vittatum
GGAAGTTAACTGCCGGCCTGGAATTCGGGGGCTGGGGGGAGGGCCGCGGGGCTTGGAGCTGCGTGGCCGTGGGCTGGAGATCGCGGGAAACGTGGAGCGGGGGAGGGAGGGTGTCCTCAGCGTCCGCTCACGGCAGAGCCTCGCTTTTGCATATCCTGGGAAACTACGTGGTGGGTGAAGGAATGTTGGGAAATAGCTTTTTTTTTCTTCTTTTTTTTCTGTCTGGAAAAGGGCTTGCGTTTTAGCTTTATGATTGTGGAGTTTGGAACGATCTTCTCTTAATTGCATTTCTTTCTGGAAGTTGCTTCTTAACCACGAGGTTCTGCTTTTACCTGGATCTCTGGGGTTTGTTAACAGTGTAGCGCCAGTGTCACCCTTGCGCTCCTGTTTTTCATTTTAGCGGTAACTTTTAAAGCTCTAACCGCTCAGATTTCAGCGATGCTGATCGCGTTGCAGGATTTTACAGGTGTCTAGTAATAACTGACAAAAGTCTTACTTAAAGGCAATATTAAGCAACGACAAATTTTCAGGTTTTGTGGATGATTACACGTATATATAGTTGTGTTTCACTATGTGAAACTGATTGTTAACGTTTTGTAGGATAAGTACAGCTTTTCTGCATGGATGTTGTTCAGAGACGTGCAGTTATTGCTGCTAACTGTCAAACCAGAATTTGGGGTGGGGGTAGCCTGTGTTCTAGAGCTGCTTTTGATGAATGTGCTTTTTTAAGCTTGTGTATTTCTGTGGAAAGTTCATCTAACTTTCAGCAGTCATTTAAAGCCCTTATTGTTTTTATGCTCCATAAGCACAATGGGTCAGTAGTCACTTTTTCCAGTGGATCAGGACACGTGTACTCTGTAACACAATATTTTACTGATAGGTCAGAGTATGTGGTGACTGGGATTTTTGATCTAACTTCAGTGTTGTGTTTTAGCTTTCTGAGGAACTAAAGGGTTCTATACTAGGTATTGAATTGTGTTTTGGAAATTTAATGTTGTTCAGTTATAATGTGTTTAACCTGCAAATGTTGCTTGTTTTCCCTTCTGCTTCTTGAAGTCGCTTGACTGGTGAGGAAGGCAAAGAATTCACTGTGGGTGTCAGAAAATACTTTCCTCAACTTTGCAAAGCATTTAAGGTATGTCTTTTCTGTTCAATTTTCTATGCTTCAGTGAACAAACATACATTTAAGTGGTCAAGATCAGTAGCCATTACGAGAGTTGAGTTTGAGTTCATTTGCTAAGAATTCAACCTAGTGAGGTAGCATTAAGAGGTTGTTGACAAAATATGTCATTTGTGTTATTAGAAATTACTCACAGAAAAAAATGAATTATGGGGTCTTTGCTGTGATCTCTGAGCCAGAAAGGGTACCATGTGTTTTGATTGCCTTTAGAAACACTTTGAAGATTTGGAATATGTAGTAAATGTAAAATTTTTTTTTTTAAAATGAATATGAAGAGTGTTGTTAGCCATTTTCCCCCTTTCTGTTTTATGTGTTTAAAAACAATTGGAAAGTCACGTAATATGTAGTAAGCTAAGAAGTAAAGAAGTTCATTAAAGATGTCTGAATTACAGAGAGCAAAAATGTCTTCAGAACCTCATTGTTTTACTGATTTGGAATGTGTGTAATCAGGAAGGATTTCCTAGATAGGTGCTTGCTTTTGACAGCTCTCTCTTCATTGAGCAGGAAAGTTGATATTAAGACAGTAAAACTTCACAGTTACTTCTGTAAACTGAAACTATTTGTATGTGGGTTTCTTTTTTTTCAGGTACACATTTGTAGTCAAAACTCAGAGCTGAATAATGCAGCGTTACAGGCGTTAGGATTCTGTGTTTTTAATTCAAGTATTACGTCTGAATTATCTGGTAAGCAAATAAACTTGAGTGTGGATGCTTGTAATGTGTGTGTACATGACAGAATTCTTTTTTCATGTATTTGTTAGCATGTACTTTAATTTTAACAGTTTGCAGTTCCCAAGAGGTGCAGTGGTTTTGTCTCTAGAGCGAGCATCCTAATCAGTAATTCCATCGTGTTTAAAAAAAGTTTAATGTGTTTTTCATGCTGTTACGCTAATACTGTTTTCTAACTTCTAGTTTCATTAAATGCTTTGGTAGCAGTTAGATGCTCTCATTAGGTTTGTGGAATTAATAATAAAAAAAATGACTGAGTGGAAAAAGAGTTAAGAGCTTTTTTATTTGGAGAATTTGTGTTTGCATGGTAGTGCTTTTCAGTGTTTTCCAGCAATTACCTGGGGATTCCTGATTGTTAAATTGAATCAAAGAATGGTTTGGGTTGGAAGGAACCTTTGATTTAGGGTCATCCAGTCCAGCTTCAGATGTTCTGCTGATAAATATTTCCAGTTGAGCTAATTTAATCCAAAATCTTACAGCCTACGTTCTTAGAAAGCATGAAGTCTCTTTAGCCAAGAGCTTTGCTGTTGAGAACTTGAGGCTGTGGATTTTGTTAATAGGAGAGAGCTAATGTCCAAGTGGGCAAGTGACTGCCATTCTGTGTACTGAAATTGGTTCTTTCAGTTAATTTATTCAGTTTTTCAGTGTCCTGCTTTCCTGTTATGTAAACTTTAGTCTGTTTTCTTAAAAGAATGTTTGTGCAGTCCCTTTTCTTTCCCCAATAACTTTTTTTTTTAACCAGTTGGTAAATTAGACAATTTTATTAATTGTTTCTGAAGCCTGACATACTCTTAAATCCTGAAAACAGTGGAGAGTTAGGGACAGGGGACAAAAAGTGTATGCACTTTTGATTGAGAAGAGAACTATATATGAGTTCTGTTTCTCTGATAGTGAGATCATTTACCTACAAAGCCCAAATTTGTGGGAAATCAGGGTTCATAGGTTTTGAATTTTAAAGGCATACATGATTTCCTCATCTGTCTTCTTAGGTGCATGTAAGTCCTGTGTTAATCTTATTTTTTTTGTGTGTGTGATGAGCTGGCTGTTGCCTCAGTTATAGCTTTACCATCCTCTCCCAGTAATAAAGCTTCTTGTAGACCTTAAAATGAATTTATTTATATCAGTATAGCAGCAAAATAGACCAAAGTGCAGCTAAATTCACTCGAAATCCAAGAAGTTTTGAGTGATTCAGTATTTAATTTTTAGCTCTAGTGTTTTTAAATAAAATTGTCTTCTAGTTTTATGGTTTTGTGGTTTCTTACAAAGGTAATACAGATGTACTACATTAATAGTATCTGTATATTAATACATTTTGAGCTTTTTATTCTGACTTATTTTGAGAAAGGTTTCCAAAAATTACCCTTAAGTAACATTAAAAAAATTAAATCATTTCCATTGGGACTTCTAGTCCCAGTAATGTTAACTGAGCAAAATGACCCAGAACTTGCTAAGGAGCTGAGGAGGATTGTGTAACCAGAATTTGAGTGCTGTGCGTTCTGCTTTCAGCAACTGAAACACGAGACTTGCTTTCAATGGTGAATGGTGTTGCTCTAAAAACTTCTGACAAAAACACTCGCACTCGGGCACTTTGGGTGATCTCTAAGCAGACATTTCCTTCTGAAATTGTTAAAGAAGAGGTAAGTTTCCTACTCTTTTTTTTGTGTTTGTGGCCTGATTTCCTGGGGCGATGAGGCTTGTACATTCTCTTGGTCCCTCTCCACTCAGTAACTTTTGAATTTGAAGGTTGTTTTCCATCAAATTTGACAGCCAGATGTAGGACCTCAGTTTTTGGAAGGATTGTAAGGGCACCAACAGAAGGAAGAGAACCAACAAGTTCTTGGTTTTCTTGAGGAAGAAGCTGCAATGTGAGCAATTCCGTTAGTATCGGTGAAGCAGCACAGGGGAGAAACTGAGCGTAGTGCAAACACAGGGAGCGCACAGTCCTGGGAAACAAAATTTCATAATTCCAGCTCCTCTTGGAAATAATTTGTGCTCAGGTGCTCACTCCAGTATTCTTCTCTTATTTCCTCAGGTGTCCAGTATTATTTCTACCCTGGAAACGATACTTACCAAAGGAGATGTACAGTCTATGGTGGTTGAATACGAGGCACTAAATGTTATTATACGGTATGTTCACTGTAATATGAGCTTGTTAAAGTAGGTACTTTAGGCTTTTTTTGGAAACTGCTGATACAAAATCGTAGTGGCATTAGGTATACCAAGAGATTTTTTTTTTTAATACTCTCAGAATTGTTCAGTACGTTCAAGATTATTTTCCTACAGTGTTTTGTATTATGGGCAGTAGTGAAATTGTGTGAACTACCATTTCTGTCTCTTTGCTAGTGGCTCTCCTGAAGAGCTTTGTTTGCAAAATACTCTGTTAATGATTATAAAGTAATTGATTTTGATAGAGCACGTACTCAATATTCAGATAAACTTTCACTGCTTTCATTTTTAAGGGCTTACTAGCAAGTATTTCAAAAGTCTCATGTGTTTCACAAGTCTTACAATCCAGCTTTCATTTTCGGAACCTACCAGGCTGAGAAATTCTCCACCATTACATGGGGTTTTAAATAAAAGTTTCTTGATGGTGCTTCACAAATTTTGCTGCATTGTTTGTCATAGCACTGCGGAGGGTACTCTTTTAATTCCAGAGGCAGATTTTTAGGACCAATACCAAGAATGTGCTGTTCTGGGCAGCAGTGCTAGGCTTGTCAAGTTTTATCTTTACTTACATTAATTTAATTTCTTTATTAGTAAATATATTTGACTTTTATCTTTACTATTACTCTAAATCCATTTTAAAGTTAAATAGTTATTTGCTTATTTTATTAGTACATTGGTTTTTGTAGCAGAAAAGTTGGATATTATTTACTTGGTATTTAGCAAGTTCTTGCATTTTTACACTGATTTGTCTTTTGCAAATCTGAGATTTAATAGACAATTGTTTCTTGAAAATTAAAAGACCTAATTTCATAAAATGTGTAGTTATTTTATATGTGTGTGCATATGTATTTTTATAAAATAATTTTACTGTGTTTATGAAGAAGATCAGAATGCTTAACTAGGCTGATGTTGAGTCTGTGCAAACCCACACTGCTCCAAGCTTTGGGTTGTCTTTAAAAAGCAGGAATATGTTGTTTTCAGCCCAGAGGCCCTGTTGGAGCTGGTCTCTTCTGCTAAGGACACGCGAGGGATGGTTACAAGGCAAACTTTGTACTTCGCCACTGATAAGGAAGCGATGGTGTGTTACTTTCAGGCTCTCAGTTTGGCTCTCTTGACTGAAAAGTTGTGATAAAACAACTGAAAGAGTCAGTCCATTCTGCTATTTTATCTGAAGTAACACAGCAGTGTAGCAGTTTTAAGTGGTCTGTCAAAATACAATTGTTTAGAAAAATAAAAAATTGCTTAGAATAATTTCATGGAAATCATATTATTTATTGATGATGCTAGGATTATCTTTGAGCGTCTGAGCAGTATGCCTGTTGGAGATTTGTAATACCCACTGTTGCTTTTTTGGGAACTAGCTTAATGGAGCAAACTCCGGTCCAGATGGGAGAAGAGGCTGTGAGGTGGGCAAAACTCATCATCCCCCTGGTCGTCCATTCTGCTCATAAGGTGCAGCTGCGAGGTGCCACCGCCCTGGAGATGGGCATTCCCCTGCTGCTCCAGAAACAGCAGGAGGTAGCGGCCATCACGGAGCACCTCATGACTACGGTGAGTGGAAGCACCTTGCCCAGAGGCAACAGAAATAGTTATCGGGGTTGGTTTTTGATTGGGGGTTTTAAATTTTACTTACAGGCTAGACAGTGTCAGCAAAAAGCCACTGTGAGTTGACAGCGACTTCTTGATGACCACAGTTTCAATGGAAAAATTAATGTAAATATAGGATCACTGTAAAAAATAATTTTAAGTGGCTGACGAGAATCATTGATTGGTAAAATAACGTGTCCTTTTAAAATAACCGTAAAGCACTTGTCTCGATAGTATTAAGTTGTATGGTATCATTGCACTTCTGTGTCTTTTAAAGAGAATTTTCTTATTGAATGTGGTGGTTGTACCCCAGATGCAACTAAGTGGCATTCAGCCACTGAGTCAGTCCTGCCCCCTGCCCTGTGGGATGGGCAGGAGAATTGAGAGGAAAAACAGTAAAACTGAAATAAGAACAATCTAATAATTGAAATAAAATTAAATATAATAGTAATGAAAAGAGAGATAACAAAAAGAGAGAAATAAAACCCAAGGAAGACAAGTGCAGCACAGCGCAGTTGCTCACCACTTGCTGACTGACACCCAGCCAGTCCCTAAGCAGTGATTAGTGCCCCCTGGCCAGCTCCTGGGTGTGATGTTCCATGGTATGGAATATCCTTTTGGCTGGTTTGGGTCAGCTTCTGGCCATGATCCCTCCCAGCTTCTCATGAACCTCTTTGGCAGAGTGTAGGAAACCAGAAAGTCCTTGACTTAGGATAAATATTATTGAGCAACAACAAAAACATCTCTGTGTTATCAACATCATTCTCATAATAAACCAAAAACACAGCACTGTACCAGCTATGAAGAAGAAAATTAACTCTATCCCAGACAAAACCAGAAGACTGAATTAGAATCGGCAGGAGATAGTGTGACAGTCACATCATCTAGCTTAGCTTCCTTCTGGAAACAGCCCTGGCTTCAACGTTAAAGCCACATTGCTCAGGGCCTTGTCCAGCTGAGATTTGACTGTGCTGAAGGGTTGAAAAGCTACCGCCTGTGTGGGCAACTTGTTCAGTGTGTAACCACCCTCAGGATAAAAGCAGGGTTTACTTTGTTGGAACTTGTGTCGGTTGCTTCCAGTCCATCCTTTGAGTACTTCCCTGAAGCATCTGGCTCTAAGGTTTCTAGCATACTTTTCTTTCTTGTAGAAACAATGTTTCTCTCTGTCTGCAGAAACTAATTTCAGAACTTCAGAAATTGTTTTCTACAAAAAATGAGACCTACGTATTAAAATTGTGGCCACTGTTTGTCAAATTACTTGGAAAGGTAAGCGGAAAAGCGGTAAGTTCTACAGTTGTGAATCTTTAGGGGAGGAATTTTTGACAGCATAAATAACTTCATTCTGAAACGTCTTTTTTCTTCAGACTCTGCATCGTAGTGGCAGTTTTATCAACTCATTGCTGCAACTGGAGGAACTTGGATTTCGTAGTGGCTCACCAGTGATAAAGAAAATAGCCTTCATTGCGTGGAAGAGTCTAATAGATAATTTTTCTCTAAACCCAGGTAGATTAAAAAAAGTTAACCAGAATTGTTTTGACTGCTGTCACTTTGCGTAACTGGAAGAGAATATTCTGTTTAGTGGTAGTTATTTCTATGTATATACCACTGGGTATACACATAGTATCTCTGTGGTACATGCGTAGTGGTGTATATATATATACACATAGTGGTATGTCCTGTGTGCATATACATCAGTAAAATTCAAGGTTTGTTGTTTTGGGGCTTTAAGGAGAAGTAACAGTCTGATCAGTAGTTCTATCTTAATTTTTCTTCCAGGAGAAATAGAATAAACAGAGTAAAATTTTAAAACCTTTGCTTTGTAACACTTGAATTGATTCAGACAGCAATGAAATAGAAAATGAAACGTTCCATAGATCTTGTTTTGGGTTGGGTTAACTGGCAAAGAGAAATGTTTCAGGATTCTGGAGGTGTTAAAAAAAGTTGCTTTAAAGGTATAGTGAGACCTGAACAAGTCTTTTAAGTCCAGCCTGTGTCAAAACACACATTTATTTTTTACTTTGAGTGTGCTTCTCCTTACTGACTGCCCTGAAGAGAAAGCTAAATGTGGACCTTTCTTACTTTAGCTGAAACTAACTTAAACTGTCATTTGGATGTGTTTGTTCTGGCCATTGTTTCCCATAAGTTAATTAACCAAAGCTTTGATTCTATCAGAAAATAAAATCACTGGCACAGCTGGCATTCGTTGTGCATGTTTTGGGTTTTCTCATGCTGTGGCCCGTAGGACTTTCACGTAGCAAGCAGGAGTGAAGCTCCTTCTCTTTGTGTGGTATCTAGTAGATTTCCTTTCAGTCTTGATACAAGAAGCAAACACTTGTGGTTTCCAAGGTTCTAGACAGCAATTACGAGCAGTGAAGTAGTCTGAAAGGTCGGGATGTTTACTGTGTATTTTAGTTTTGCAGATTGTCATCAATTGAATTTTAAGCTAAGATAAATTAGGAAAAAAAAAGGAATAGCTTAAATTTTTTCCTTTGTGATTTCATGATTTGTGTTTCTTAAAAATACACTTTTTTTTTTTGTCTTCAAGATATATTGTGCAGTGCTAAAAGGCTGAAATTGCTCATGCAGCCACTGAGCTCGATCCACGTGAGAACAGAGGCTTTAGCACTGACAAAACTGGAGGTCTGGTGGTATTTAGTCATGAGGCTGGGACCTCAGCTGCCTGCAAACTTTGAACAGGTAATACAACTGAACATAATGGTAGCACAATTATTTTGCCTGTGCTGAGCGTGTGAAGCTAAGTCCCTCTTTGTCACCGCAGCTTATTCTGTACCTGCTGGGTCCTTCTCTAGTTTATTACTAAAATAAAACTGTCTTAAGCAACCAAATCTGACTTGTGCTCTGTGTTAAATATAACAGGAACACTTGGAGTGATAGGTGCAATTTATTTAAAGTTCCAGAAGATTTGAGAGTACGTGTTGTAGGAGTGTCTTGGTGAAAAATCTCTGGCGACTGCACAGATACAGTAGACAGAAACTCGTTCTACAAGGACTGCTTTGTCCTTTTGCTGGGCAAGTGGGTGCTTTGGAAAGTCCGCTGTAGAAAAACATACTGAAAGGATCGCAAAATGTTTAAAGGTGCACAGAGAGAAATGATCCAGGTTGTTTCTTTACTACTCGCCTCATAATTGGAATAAACATAATATTGCTATTAGGCTTCTGAATTTCATTAATTTAAACTTCAGGATGAGAATAAAATTTTAAAAATCTACTTTTTTTTGGATACAATATAGTTGTATTATTCTAACTGTTTAATCTAGCCAATTCTAATTCATATATCAGTATGCATATTTTACACATCGTCTTACAATACTTCAAGTAATTAAAAATGTTCTAAGTACCCAGAAACTCTGGAACATGGATACTCAACATGGAACCTGTGGTTGGTTGTGGCTTCTGTGCCGGACCCGTTTTCACTGAGGTTTGCTGTCTTTGCAGGTTTGTGTACCGTTAATCCAGAGTACTTTAAGTCTAGATTCTTCTGCTGCCTTGCAAGGAACTCCCTCACGTACACCAGCCAACCAAAGCTTGGGCACATCAACCCCTGCACAGAAATCAGGTATTAAAGCACAGAACTGTTTCCAGCAAAAAGTGACCTCTTCCGTTTAGCGTGTTTCTCGTTTTTCATTTGCAATGTTTTCTTATCGAAAACAGTAATTGTCCTGTGTGTTCATTGCAGAGCTCAGAGCAGAGCTTTACATTGGATAAAATTAGCCTGCTGTCACCGATATTTCAAATTCACCAAATTGTGCTGAGGAGCAGTTTTAATGTCCTGAATTGTGCTGTCTTTTGCGAGGGAATCCTAGTTCAAAACTTTGGGTTTTGTGCATTCATGTGCTATTTATATGCACCATTCTCATTTCTATAGCATCGTTAGTTTCTGCCTGAAGTGTAACCCAATGATCATAATACACCAGTAATTTTGGTACTTTAAGTACTTGTGAAATCACACCTACTCCAGCTTTACATCTAAATGCCTGAGATAAGGAACTGCATCTTTTTCTTCTCTGTATGGGAAACTTGGCTTTCACAGCTTCTGTAATTGTGGCCTGCTGTAGTTAAAAGACTCAGACGTGTTGTGGAAGTGTCCTAGATGTGTAGATCTTCATTCCCTTTTTTAAAAAAAAGAAGTTAGTTTTAGTTCTGTGAGATCATAACCAAGGTTGGTCAATATTCTTTGCGTGAGAGTTCTTAAACTTGTGGTAGTGTAAAAGTTTATGATGGAAACATAGAGTTTAAGAGCAGAGTTACTATAGTACATAGCCTCTTACTTTCTCCATTACCCCAACTTCCCTGGGGACTTTTGCTGCCAAAATAAAGTTTGGCACCCAAGACTTTGCAGGCTTTGGGTGATAATTATGCTTTTAAATACCGTGGTTATGTTAAATCCTGTTTAATAGGAGTGCATGCTGGATATCTCTCTGGCTGTTAGAGGTCCCTTTTATCTAACGCTCTTCTAGGATTTGTTCTTTTTATATGAACTTTGGGATTTTGGTCTGTAGGATCTTCAATTTGATTATGGGTGAAATATGAGACGATGTAATTTTTCTCCTCTCTCTTAGGTTCTTACCTGTTTGCAAGTCCAGCCACACCAAGGATGAACTTGAACTCTAGTACAGCAGGACTGGTGGTAGTTCCTTCCATTCAGCTTTTGGGAATTGAAATGCTGCTTCACTTTTTGATGGGACCAGAAGTTGTTGATTTTGCTAAGCAGAACAAAGTTGTGCTTAGTTTAGGTATATGAGTTCTATTTTTCTGAAGTACTTTCACATAATCTGAAGTTGCAACTTTTGTTGGATTTGAAGAGGTCTGTTAGAATGAAATGCTTTGTCATCTTTGCTATTGAAGGTTGTTTTTGTTAAATGCTCTAAGTATGCATATACACTTGGTTATTTTTAAGGCTTATCTTACCAGTAGACTGCAAAATAACAGATTAATGGAACATGTGTTTTTGTTCTCCTAGAGCCTCTCCAGTACCCACTGATCAGTAGCCCTTCTTTTTTTTGTAAGCACGCCAGTACGCTTATAAACGCAGTTCAGGATGGCTTTATTGCAATTGGAAAAGAAGTTCCTGGTAAGAACTTAGTGGTGAAATTTGATTTCTTTTCTGGAAAATAAAGTGGGCGAGGGAAGCATAAGAAGAAATAACTACTTTCTGTAATATACCAGTGTTGTGTTAAATAGACTGTATGGCTTGATTTGAAAGCTTGGTCGGTTTTGTTTTAGGTCAAAGTCTGTTGATTAACACAGTTTGTATTTAACTGCAATTTCGTTTAATGTTTTTATTACAAACTGAACAAAAATATTCTGCTGTCTTGTAGATTGTACGCTGAATGCTATATGGAAGGGCATAAATGGATACGTAAAAACAGCTATTGAATCAGGTAAAAAACGTATTTTTATCATTGGTGGCCAGTTAGAGGGTTGATTTTAAAACTAAACCTTTAGTGTCTGCTTCATTGCTGATAAAGCTTGCTTGAGCATCATCAGTGGTTCCTTCTGAAGCAACTGATACTGAGTGTCATTCTGATATTCAACTGATATTTTTTGTGATGCCTGCATCTTTGTGTGACAGGTACAAAATCCAAGTGATCTGAGCCAGTGAGGCTTACTGGGGAGGGCACAGTAGCGTGTGGCTGCAGGTGTGTGTTGCGTGTAGCAGTAAGAAAGTCATTAAAGCACTTGAACTGCTAAAGAAATCTTTCCATTTCCCAAAAACATAATTAACGCCACCTCAAGTCTTTGGTATTGAGAATTGGAGACATTCAGTGTGTTTTTCAGATTAGTGTAAACTCTTTGTTCTGTGAATGTGGTCACATTTTACTATGAAATAAAACTTAAAAGTGTCTTTACAGATGTATAGAAGTTGGTTACCATTGAAAAAAAAGGTGTTCTTTGCTCTGTAAAGGCTTTGAAAGTGCAGAATATTCTTAATAATCAAGCCTTTTGTATTGGAAGATCTATCTGAAAAGTGGAAGAGAAATGAAGTGCATTGCTGGGATGAATGCAAACTTTCACAACCTTTTTTAGCATGTCAAAGTTAAGGTTGTTAATGATACGAAGATGTTTCCACTTTACTAATAAAACTTAGATTTTATTTGTTACAGTACTAAATACAAAGTTTTAAATGATGGTCAGGGTGACCATTACTTCATGCCACTCTTTTTTTTTTATTCTAGGAAATAAGAAAGAAAAACAGGGGTCGGAAGTACTGACTATGTTGCTCCAGGCCTTAAAAAATATTGTTAGATCAGATTCTCTTCCTGTGCAGAAAATAGTGGTAAGTTGGG
Organism: Apaloderma vittatum; assembly: GCF_000703405.1. Classification (NCBI taxonomy): domain Eukaryota; kingdom Metazoa; phylum Chordata; class Aves; order Trogoniformes; family Trogonidae; genus Apaloderma; species Apaloderma vittatum. The sequence continues at coordinate 11,969 of NW_009707499.1, forward strand.
TGGGTTTGTCCGTTTTTAAAACCTTATTTATTTCTGATGGTTTAAATTCTGATTGGTGGCTTCTAACTTCCCAGAATGGTATCCTTAAGAGAGAGAGCTTTTTTGGTGTAAATTTTTAAGTTACGCAATTCTCGTCAGATGACATTGCATTGCTTAAAGATTTCTTTCTTTACAGGCTTTTTTTTTTGAGATTTATCAGCAATCTTCACAAAATCGGGTACATGGTTCTCCTACCAGAACCTTCTTCAAAGCACAGTTACTTTCACGATAGATTATTTTGTTTTATTACTAAAGGGAAGCAACTGTTACAATTTTGCTTTTATTTGTGGTGTTATTTAAAATACTCAAGCTTTCAGGCAATAAATTCTTTCATACGTTTACTTCTTTTCTCTTACTTAGTCCCTGATTGATATTACTGTTAAGGAATTGCCTCAAAAAGTATTGGGATCACCAGCTTACCAGCTTGCTGATATGGATCTTTTAAATGTAAGTCTGACTTCATTCCAGAACGTTCTTTTATTTGTGCTGAAAGGTGTTAAGCTGTCATGTTTGCACAGACGTACAGAGCGCTTCCCAAATTGTGAGATCCAGGGCTTTCAGGAAATTGTTTTACTCCACATTTCAGAACACAGGCTTTGTTTCCAGCCCTCACTTCTCACAACTAATTTAATTATCTAACTAAAAAGGAACATACTGAAAGTACTGTAATAACAAAAGAGGATTTCTCATGTTCAGGTCGTGATTTAAAATAAAGGTTTTGGATGCTTTACGAGGAGACTGCGTACTCGAACTGTGGAGTACTGCTTCTGTACTGTCAGTGAAGTACCTAAAGATGAAAAGCGATCCTCTGCTGGAAAAATGAAGTGCATGGAAGCAAAGCAGGGAATATCACACTAGACAGCTTTATTTTAGAAAATTTTCAGAATTCTGAACTTAATCAGTCTGTTGCAGAAAAAGTGGTGATGTTTGTTAATAGCGAGAGCTGCTCTGGCCTAATGAGCCCCAACGTGGGGTGTTGCACCCTGCTGCCTGTAACTGGATTGGGAGGGAGAATCATGATGGCCATCTAGGAAGTAACCACAAGAACAGCCTGTGAGAAAAAGGCTGTGAGAAAAGACTGAAATGACACCAGTTGGTTTTTTGTGTGTGTGTTTCTTTTGTGTGGAGCGGAGCAGAACAAGTGGGGGCATACTACTGGTTAGATTAATTAAAAGTTTAAAAGGTTGTTTAGAGACTTGGAAAGCCGAATGATGATCAGCTCTTCTACATCCACCAGTAGATAGAAGGGAACTTTTTTATTCTGAGGTAGTGGAAATGGGGATTTTTAAGCCTATAAAGCTAAAGATTATATTTAGCTCAAGTTACATAGTTATCCAGGGAGTGCATGGAATTTGTTTGGAGTCTCTTAAAAGCAGACAAATACCCGTGAGAGGAGATCTAAGTGTAACAAGAGTAAGCGAATGCTTCAACTCAAGAGAGTAGTGTAAAACTGTGTCAGCCAGAACTGGCCGAAGAGCTCTTAAAATTCCTCCCAGATCTCCCCCTTCCAAGTATTTTCCTTGTGTTTGGAGGCTTTTTCTGACTTAGGTACAAGAGAACTTGCTTAGGGTCGTTGAAGTTTTAACTGGCAGGTATTAAATGCTTTTTGTTACATACTTGAACATTAGCAAACCTGAAATACTTGCGATAGATTTTAACAGGGATTGCCCAACAGATGTCTTGCTGAAACCTTGCAATAAAGCAAAAGTTGTGTTACTCTATCTTGTTCCCGGTGTTGCTTGGTTTTTTTGAGGCAGTAATGATTATAAAGTTCTGTAAATCTCACAGCCTTTTAAACAGAAGAGTTTTTTGCTTCAGTTGTAGTATAACTGATATTCTGCTGAAGTACCAGGATCTAGCAGAAGCCAGTTTTCAGCTTTCCCTCTCGTTTTTATTTTCATGTGATAGAATTGACAATTTTTAACCATTTTTAACAGTTGCAGATTTCTACCTTGGAGTTAAATATAGTGTATAGCCATGCATATAAGTGAGGCAAGCATTTAATTTGATCAACATCTATGTCATTCTGACCTTTCAAATTTCTCTTACAAGGGAACACCAGCTTTATTCTTAACCGAGCTGCCTTTCCACAACAACCTCTTGGAATGCTGCGTAACAGATGAGAGGTACTGTTTATAACAACTCTCCCATAGAAGACTTCATAGAAGTTTGTTTTTCCCAACTTCAGCTGAAAAAACCATCTTACTTGTTTTACTTTCTTCCCTAGATTCTTTGTAATTCTTGAAACGCTCGTGGGTTATGTTCTGTCTGGGCCTACATCTCCCCTGGCTTTCAGTGAATCCGTGATCTGCATTATTAATCAGAAGGCAAAGCAAGTGAAAAACAAGGAGCATCTTTGGAGAATGTGGAGTATCGTTGTTAACCCGCTAACCGAGTGGATTAACCGGGTATGGTGGCTTTTTTGTTCTCTTCCCCATCTCCCTCTCTGCTGTGTCAGAAAAAGCACTGATCGTGTATCTTAATGTATTTTTAGGAACAACGTGTCTTGAAGCGATAGTAAAATTCAATAAGCCTTGGTAGTGTTTGTGAAAATGGAACGTGGCTCTAAGCCTTCAGTCCTTGGCACAGACTTGCTCCTACAAAGGATGGAACCTGCCCTCAAGGACATGTTAGCTTTTAAGCACCAAGAAGCTCATTTGCTTCATGTGTAAATGTAATAAATACTGAGTTGTGACCTGTAGGGTGTGATTAGGACAGTGTTTCTTAGTGTTAGACTCGTTGATAGAAAGCCATATAAACTGTAATATTCAACAGGTTCTGCAGATCACTTACTAGAAGTGCCCTGACTGGAAGGTAGGAGTTGTTGGAGTTGATCCTCAGGTAGTCACTAGACCTGAAAAGCTTAGAATTTATGGAGAAAGTCTTAGCTGCGTTAAGTAGGTTGATGTCGTCACTTACTGCAACTGAAATAAGTAAAAAATACATCAGACGTTTTCTAACTGATTGGTTTTATTCTTGGAGTTAAGTTATTTTAGAATTTATAAACTGGTTTTTATCTCATTAAGTAGTAGGATCAACATGAACTCTTGAAAGAATGGAGAGCATTTAATTGCAAAATGCCAGCTTGCACGATAAATATATTTAGAACAGCCTTATTTGTCATCTAAATTTTGCAGCTTTGTTAATCAGGAAATTGTTTTCTCCTTCCAGACTAATGAAGTGAATCAGGGTGATGCGCTGGAACACAACTTCAGTGCTGTTTACAGCGCATTGCTGCTGCCGGTATCACACCTCTTCCCCGTTCAGGAATTCCCACAGGTAACAGTGAATTAATAATCCATTAGAAACAATGTGACTGAATGAATTCATAAATGAACTTATAAAAATGGTGAAATACTCTCTGATAGTCCCAGAGTAGAGTGTGTTGCTAATATGTGTGTGCATTGGACCAGTGCTCCAAGGCTGGATTTCTTGAGTTAGGTAGGTTTTGAAGAAGAAATAAATTACTCTCTCAGTTGATATTTATAAACTTTTTCTTTCTGTTGTTACAGCCAACTATGAAATCCTTGTTGCGCACTTGGTCAGACCTGTACAGAGCATTTGCTCGCTGTGCCGCTTTAGTTGCGACAGCCGAAGAAAACCTGTGCTGCGAAGAACTTTGTGCCAAAATATTATCTGGGCTAGAAGGTGAAACTCCAGTAGTGAGTATAAACCAGTGATACTGAACTATATAAATACTTTAGTAGATATATTTTAAAATATAACAACCTACTGTAAACTCTGTTGTAGTGCTTTCTGTAACTTAAAAGTGTTTTGGGCGAGAAAGTCGTAACACAGTTCTTTTTGCTCACAGGACTTGGAGTTGAGCTAGGAATGGGTTGAAAGAAGTAAAGTGTAAATATTCAGATAGCAGTTAAGCAGTCTTTGGATTTGTCTTCTAATTGCTTAAGTGATAATGGTTTAGTGAATGTTATCATTGTGGTAAATATGATTTGTCCAGCTGAAATATTTGTGTGTATATGTATAAACTAACTTAAGGTTAAATTAAATGCCAAAAAGCCAGGCATTTTGTTAAGGAAAGAGGATAGAGTAGCACTGCAGCTTTTGGAGGGGATTTTGCTGTATTCCTGGTGTCGTCAGTCTTGTACACGAAAATTTCAAGACTAGTTATAAAAGAGAAAGCTTTTGAAAGGGGAAGCCTTTCCGTTATCTGTCTTGCCTCTTCGCAAGCCCCTGTCATGTGGGGAGACAGAGTGTCAGTGAACGTTAGCCTTGGAACATAAAATCATGCTTCAAAGCTGTCTTTTGAAAAAATACCCTGAAAGGAACAAATAAGAAACAGATCAGAAAAGTAGAATTTGAAAAATGAGGAAATGGGAGGAGTACATGATTATAACTTCCTTTGGATGCTGCTGTATCCTAATGATAAACTATTTTCAAAAATTAATGATTATTCATTTCAGAAATTAATTAAGCAAGCCAAACTTGCGTACTGATGCTCTAAATTGTTCAAGTTCCATTAAAACAAAATGATTTTTTTGTCCAAGAATATCAATGTTCCTTTAAAAAGCAAGTTTTCTTTTATTTAAAAGAATTTGTGATGGATTGTGCAGGCGGTAAAGAACCCCCACGTTGACCCATGGTTTTGAATGTACCATAAATCGATCATGCTTCTGTCGCTGTTTCTGTTCTTGGCCTTTGCTGATGACTTTGTTTCCTCCTCAGAAGTTACCGATGATGGATGGTCTCACCCACATTGTGTCGGTTATGGCTGACTGCATCAACTTTGCCCCGTATGGTACTAAATATCAGCCGAAAAATAGATGTAAGTAGATACTTGAATGTTGGAGTTTTCTGTGTCTTTCTTCCAGACTTGGTTGAAAAGAAGAGTTGCTGTAGATGTGGAAGTGATGACTGTAGGGTATCAGTGGTCTGTGTGTCCTGCACATGCAAGCACTAAAGGGAATGACACACACACAAAAACATAAAATTGTGAAAGGGAACTAAAAATGTCAGCCCTTAGTGCGTATTTGACTATCAGATCTCTTCCCTTTGAACAGTTGTGTAGTTACTGCATAGCCTGACAGAATACATCTGCAGTTGATGTAAATAAAATTTACAAAAAAAGCCAAACCAAACAAAAAAAAAAATTAAACCCCCAAACTTTTCAGTGTAAACCACTGCTGGTTTCTAAAGTTTTAGTTAGTGTTTTGCCTATGATTTCATTTTCGTGCGTGAAATTGGCTACTTGTGATTTGCTCAAGCATAATCCAGAGCAGCAATGCTTGATCATAATCTACAATCTTCATTATATCATTCCTGCCTAAAACTGATGATCAGCCATTAACAAAACATTTGCGAGGCTACTGCTCCTGAAGCTGCTTTGCATAAAGTGTTAAAGAATAAGTTTAACAAGACAATTGTATGTAAAGGGTTCTTTTTTTTTTCCTACTCCCATTTGCAACTACTAAAACGGAAGAAACAATTAACCAAAGAAAGTAATTCAGTATAAAACTTGAAGTGTTTATAATTTCTTCGTTCCGTGTGAAGTTGTTAAAGTGGCAAGACCTTGTGTTGGACCGCTGAAAGAATGAAATGTTTTACTTAGAAATGTTGATGAGGAAAAACATGATGGAAAGTTTGCTTATTAATAAGTAAACTAAAAAAACCACACAACTTGCTATTCTGTTCCCCATTCCTCACCTCTTCCGGAATTTAAGTGCATCAGTTAGTATCTGTAGAAAGCTCCCTGTCTCTTGACATTAAATATATTTAAAAGCATGATCATTTCTATGACCAACCATAAATATAATGAAGAGGAAGAGGAGGCATACATGTAGTGGCATGATAAATTTACATATTAAAAAATGTGTCTCCTGTTAGATCTGGTTTTAAGCTATTTCTATACGGCTAAAGTTCTGTTTCTCGTGTCAACAAAAAGTTCGGATGTTTTTTATTGTAATGCACATTGGTTAGATAAGAAAAAAATTACGTTTTTTTAATATTAGCTCCACAGACACCTACAGATTGGTCTAAGAAGAAAAAGGAACCCCTTGGAAAGCTTGCCTCTCTGTTGAAACTCCTGGTGATGTTACTAAACTCTTTCCATGTGTTCAGTTCCAAAGAAATCTGTTCAGAAACATTGGTCTCTGTTGGTCCTTCAATTATTGCTATTCTTCACAACATCATCAGCCACGTTTCATTGCCTTCAGTGATCGGGACTATGTTTGCAATTTTTTCAAAACCCCTGGCAGTGTTTTATGAAAGAACAAAGTGAGTATTTTGAGAACGGTTGGAAAACTGGGCTCATTGTTTTGCTGCATCTTAGTGAAATTTTGTGTGGTCTGTAGCGAGCGCTGTGTCGAAGGTGCTTTGGGAGTTTTTGGGGCTTTGGCACTAATGTGCTGAAGAATTTTCAACTCTTGCCTTTGAGAGCACCACGTATTTTACTGGATTCGGCCTCAAGAGTAGGACTGGGTGTTGTAGGGCTGTGAGGTCAGCGCTGAGAACCGGCTCCTTTTTACAATTCCTGCATAAAACTGGCCTTGCTGGGGCTGAGCCTGCCGGGGCAGCATGACCGGCGCAGCGTGGGCGCGTTCCCTTCCCAGTTCAGTGACTTCCAGTGGGATTCAGAAACCTGTGCATGTGGGTAGCGGTCTCCATTGTCATGCTTTTCTCTTGAAATAAAGCCAAGCTTACCCAGTCACACATGAACGGAGACCTGGCGGGTTTCTGAAAACTTGGAATTTAGCGTGACTGGCTGTTCAGAGTGAATGTGTTGTCATCTCTGCAAAACTAGACTGGTCGGCTTCCACCTGCTGCTTATTTTCCCAGCGATGACGATATTAACAGTAATTTGTTTTCTGGCATGCAAGAAGGGCATAAATCTTTGTAGGAAAAAGAGAAATGTTGGTGGAAGTACACTGGAAAAAAACCTGTAAGTTTTGAATTAGAGGAAAGTACTGAGAAAGGCTTGTTGCTTTTTTTTTTTTCATACGGCTTTTTTATTTTTTAATCTCTGTCTTCTCAGGACAGGGTGGAATTGTTAGGGCCTTGGTGGGAGGGGACTGGCAGAGGCTTGTCTCCGATTTGTTCATGGCATGAGAGATGTACGCTTTGCTCAGGATAAGCACAGCCTCGAGCGTTTTGGGAGGGGGGAGGGTAGGATTAGATGCTGCCAGTCAGCCCATACGTGTTTTCTGGAGGCTTTCACTGAAACTTGAAGCAGGACTGCTGCTCCAGAACAGAAATTGATCAGGAGTCCTCATATCGGGGACAAGAATCCGCTTGTTCCTGCATAAGGCTGACTTGATTGCCACCTCTCTCCATCTCCCATCTCATCTGCCTTTGTTTAAACATTGTCTGTCTTAGAACTAGTCATTTAAAGGGAGAAGCGTGTGATGGATATATATATTTTTTGAAGGAGGGCATCTGCAAGCCAATACAAGTTTGGGAACCTTTTCAGGTTGGAGGTCAAAGGCTTGAAAAACAAATTACTGAATGTGGTTTTCTCACATTTTTCAGGACGGCGTGCCTAGGGACTTCTTTATGGGGATTTACCTAGTTTGGGTGATACTTCAGCTTTTGGATGAAGATATTTAGGGGGCCTGGGAAATCTGTTTATGGAGAGGGTTAAGAGCGATGCAAAGAAGGCAGATGGAAGTTACTTCAGAAGAAAACCTTTAAGTTTGTATTAGTTCCTACCCACCTTTCCATTAGCTTCTCTTCAAGTATCAGTGCGACTAAAGGACAGGCTTTCTTGAAATTACTTACAACAGGGAATTTTTTTAATCGCCCAATGGGTGGCTTGTTTCACAACATGATTTCATCAAGTTGTATTACTGAAACTCGTGTATGGTGCTTGAGTGCATTATATGTGTGATTCTTATGCTTGGGCTAAACGAGACGGCAAAATATAACTTTTTTTGTTTATTTTGGCAGGCTTGCTGATGTATCTAAAGTATACAGTAATCTTAACAACAAGGTAAATTTGCTAGAGAAATAGTTTGGGTTTGGGGAAAATGTGTGATGCTAGAGTTTTGCCATTAATCATGTATTCTTTAAGAAAATAATTGTAAGGAAGGTAGAGGTTCAAATTTTTAAACAATTTAGCTTTTTGCTAAAATTAGCTTGTTAGACTTTCCACATGACGTGGCATTTAAACTTGTTTATTCAGGCCATGCTATTCCATGGGATAACAACATTTAATAAAATGTTTTAAACTTTTAAATGGTTCCTGTGTGCAGCATTGGAATTAAATAAAAAAACCTGATTTTTCTTCCCTCCCTTCAGCTTGAAAAGCTATTGGCAGAGATTTTCCTGTGCCTGCAGTCTCACTGCATGGGTGCTTACGACAGCGAGCTGCTGGAGCAGCTCTCGCCCTTGCTCTGCGCGATGTTTCAGCACAAGAGCAAACAGATCCGCAACCAGTGTGCCCAATTCTGGAATGCGACGTTCGCCAAGACCACGTCCTTAACGTACCCTGAGGAGTTAAAGTAAGACACGTGGTTATTTCTATTTATGTATTGATAAAGAAAGAGATCTTGGGCTGTGTGGGAATGAAGTGGTGCTGCTCTGGTTGCCATTTCTGTTCTGCTTTTTTGGGGGATCTCTGCTGGCCTTCTGCTTCTTCCTCCCGACCCCACCTGACTTTGAAATCCTGTTTTGTCGAGCAGATCCGTGTTAAGCCAAGCCAAAAAGAACATTCCGCTCTTGCTGCCTGGTTTTCAAAGCATCGAGTTAGCTGAAGACTACAGCGGCCCCTTCTCTGATACGGTAAATATTTTGTTGAGCCCAGCGGGTGCTTCATTGTGCGTAATGTTACGGGGATTGCACTGAAGGCAGCAGCGAGGTCCGTTTTGATTTTGACGGAGATTGACCTGTGCTTGCTTCACGTTGGAATGATAAGCCATGCTGGGTAAGCGCTTGTCAAAAGAGTGAGCTGGTTCTCAACTGCTTATGCATTTTAAATCTTGAAATTGTTTGAAGTAATTATTTTAAGTTGTCCTCAGTAATTTAGAGGAAAATGGGAGTTTGGGACAGCGTACTTGTCAGAGTGAATACACCTCGGGAATATGTGTGTGAGCTTGGAGTTTCTCCATACAACACGCTCCGTGTCTTTTCACTTGAGTAGATGGAGAATTCACAGCTGGATGCAAAGATAAGTGGAATGGAAGTGAAGCTGGGGCAAAAACGGGACCCTGTGTCGACACAGACAAGCGAACTAAAAAACGAAGTAAAAAACAAGCCCAATAATGTGCAAGTAACATCTGCAAAGGTAAGACATAACAGATAGGTTTCTCTATAATAGATTTGATTCTTCTGCAGCAGAACATCTCCTGTGCTGCTCTAAATTCTCAGTGGTTCCCTGGTTCCAGGTTGGGACAGATTCCGATGTTAAGGTCGGTTTTGGTTAGACCTGTGCCACGTGCTCCAAATCTGACCCTGGGACCAGGGGGAGAAGGGTGTTGTAGTCTTAAGGAATTGATGATTTTTATTTTTTTTTGTAAATGACAATAAATAATAAATCCTTGTAAGCATTGAGGTGCCTTCACCTGTTCCAGCTGTTGGACTTCTTGTTTCTAATCCAGTTTTTTTTCTTCTTTCTGCAGTTAAAACTAGATTTTTCATCTTCAAAGACTAAAAGCGAGATCCTCCTGGAAGAGGAGAAATCTGTCGAGTTTGTGTTTATTCCTCCAGAAACAAAAGCAAGAGTATTGACAGAGCATCAAAAAGAAATGCTTAGGTCAAAGAGGTGTGTAATTTATTCTACTTTAATATGGAACATCGTTACATTGCGTATGTCGCGTGGACATAATTCTTACTCTTACATACAAGTTACAAAGTTTAAAGCTAACAGAGCCTCTTGCTTTGCTATTTTAAACCGACCAAGTTATTCTCTGATCTGCTTTTCCTGTTGTGATTAAATATACTCTGTTATCTGCTCAGTAATTTAGAGTTTACGTTTTTCCTTCGTGACTCTCACTTGCAGCGTGAGGTGGAAGCTGGCATATTTCTCAAATGCTTGCAATGAGGGGGTTTTACTAGTTGATCTGAAGGAGAAGTTTCTAAATTCAAAGTCTTACATCAGAAATAAGGAGATTCCAAAATCTCCTATTTTTATTGCAAGGGAATCTTTTTAGAATTACTCTCTTTTTAATGTGAGAAAAAACTACTAAAGTATTTTCTGTATGTGGGAGTTTATTTTGTGCAAGTATCTCCTCTCTTGTCCTAAATGCTTGTCTGTTGGGGGTTTTTTTTAAATTTTTTTTTTTTTTAAGAGTGTGACTTAGCATTTCCGGTTGTGTTTCAGAGTTGACGTTCCTGCTATGTACAACAATTTGGATACGTCGCAGGACACAACCTTATTTTCTCAGTATACTCAAAGCCAGGAAGATTCTTTGTAAGTGAAGGTGACCTGTATGTACACTAAAGGTGTCCCCCTTTTCTGCCACACTGCTAATTCAAGTAACTTCTATTTTAGGGAAAAATCGTCCTTAATAGAAAATGCACAAGAAGATACTAAAAACAAATCTCAGGTAATTTCTCACTGTCTAATGGTAATTAAGGTAGTGGAGTTATAGCCGTCCCAGTGATTTTTTTTTTTTTTTTTTTGGTCTTCATAGTAGTAGTTCTGGTAATAAATGGCAAAACTCTCTGTTACTGACTATGATAGGGTTTTAAAATTGATCTGGAAACTCTTTGAGTTAAAAAAAAAAAAGGTACTCCCATAGGTATTGGCTCACAGGAATAATTTTCTGTATTGATTAACCACTAAAATTCTTGATAATATTTTTTTTTTTCTGTTTTCTTCTTGGGCTTCCTCTCGTTTTCCCACATGTCAATAAACGGGCCCCGTGTCTATAAAATACACTGGTGGCTTTTGAGATTTGTATTTCACACTCGGGTTTGATTCAACACCAGTGCAGCACTCTTGGTGCTGCTTTATAGAATTTTACACTGGAAAGGGCCAATCATTAAGCATTTTTGACTTAACTTCAAAACGAGAGGGTATATGTGATTAGTTTTAGTGTGGATATATTTAAGTTTTGTGTTACAGGGACATTTCACGTAAAAAATTCAGCAAAACATTTGTGTTTCGGGATTAAATGACTTTAAAAAGAAATTTAAAAGAAATCTTTGTCTTTTATAACTGTTGAAGAGCAGATAATAAAATAATTTGAAGGAGGGGTGGTTTGAAAAGCCTTATGGGTGTGTCATTTCATATTCCACCACAGCTGTTTTTTTTAATATTGTACTTACAGCAAAACTACAAACCTTTGCTGTTCTGTATTTTTGTGACAGGAAGAAAACACAAAGAGCGAAGGATGTGCCAAAGAATCGGACACAGTTGCGGAGGACGGCAGATATGATAATCCTCTCGGGAGCTCTGCCGGTGTGAACAAGTCGTCTGTTACTTGTGCGGAGGGAGAGTCAAAAATTGGGGAGGCAGCTGAAGTGCCTCTGGAGGAGCCATCTATCGGAGAGGGGTTAGAAAAAAGCACTGTGGAACCTGTTCCAAAGGAGCCTTTGGAAGGGAACGAAAACACTTCAAACGCCAGCAACAGCTCGACGTCGAGTGACGTCATTTCTGGAACGCCGCAGCCCGTGAGCCGGCGACAGTCTTTTATTACTTTGGAGAAATTTGGGAGCTCGGAGAACAGACCCTTTAGCCCTTCAGTGTTAAACAGTTTATCAGAAACTTCCGGAAGTGCTTCCGCTAAACAGGAGAATATGCACATAGGCAAGACTAATGCGAAACCAGAAAAGTCGGTAGAAGAAAATAAAAAGCTTTCCAAATCGGAGCCTGAACAAGTCTTCACTGCCATACGAAGGCTGACGCGCCGGCAGAGTAAAATGGAGCAGCCGTGGAATAAGCAGTCCAAGTCGTTAAATAGGTCAGACCAAGAGAAAAGCACCCAGGAATCGTTTCCTTCCAACAGCATGGTAGATAGTTGTGAACTGTCTTCTGCAATGGAAGACGTGGAAAATATTCTCCTGGCACAGTCCCAGGCTCTCCATTCTACGGAAATTGATATTAAAAAAGTGGAAGATACGATAGCAGAAATGGAAAGCGAGCGAATGGTAGATACAGATTCAAAAGAAAATACACCCCCAGAGACAGCGGTGTCGTCTGAGCAGGTGGCAGGCGATGACAGTCAGGTTCCACATGCGTCTCCTAATCAGAAAATATTAAGACGTTCTTCAAGGCGACGGTCAGAAACTGTAGATGGCACAGCAGGTAGTCAAGATAAGGAAGATGGCCACCAAAGGAGAGACAGGCGTAGAGAAGATGAAAAATCTGGGCAAAAGAAGGTGCCGCAGACTGATGGAGCCGAAAAGTCGAAAGCGGTTTCTGGGAAAACTCTAGAACGTGCCGATAAAAAAGAAAGCAGCCTACCGGAGAGAACAGCTGCAGAGGACTTCAGCTCAAAGGAGTCTCCTGCTTCAGGGGGCCTCGATGAGGAAGCAAACGGAAGCGCGAGGAGGTCAGAAGATAACTGTAAGGCTGACGTGGAGGATCAAGACTGTGCCTCGAGTGCATTAGGTCAGAAGAAGGTGGAACGCCCGAGATACCACACGAGAAGAGCCTCGCAGGGGTTACTCTCCAGCATAGAAAACTCTGAGGCTGATGGCCCCGAGGCCAAGGAAGAAAGCACAAGGAAGAAAAAACCTGCAAAAGTGAAAACCAGAAGTGATTCTCTTGATGGTAAATTGAAAGATCTACAGCCAGGAAGCCATCAACTTGAGGCATCTTCCCAAGAAAACAAAACTAAGAATTTGGTGGAAGCAAATCAGGGTGTGCCATGCCATGGGGCTGGCACGGATCCTGTTCCCACACCTGAACCCCGTGACTCAAAAAACCAAGTAATTCCTGCAGACACTGGCAAAGCTGCGGGATCCACCAGCTCGGAGAATTCTCCTGATGTGCATAACACCACTGTGGAACAGAACAAGAGTGATACGGTGATGGAATCATTCGCCAGACCGTGTGTATCTGATCAAGATGTGGAAGTGGAAGAAAATAAACACGTTGAGAAGCAAACAACCGCAGAAGATTGTTGTTCACCTGCTCTGCCTGAACACGCACCAGGAGCAAATGCTTCAGGCGGTGATCTCTCCTCTGCACCCGAGTGTCAGCACAGGAGACGCAAAAGGCCAAGAAGGCTAAAGAATTCCGACTGCTCTTTTAAAAAGCTGAAGCACGAAGTAACGTCGTTCGCTGAATCCAGAAATGAGGACACTCGTGAGGTGATCGAGCCCCAGGCCACCCCAGGTCAGACATCTGTATGTATGTCAGAGACATCTGGTAGTTCAAATTCTGATGAGAGCTTGTCCATGGCACCTTGCGCCATGAGCACGCCCTTGCATGCTCCCAAGGAACCTGGCGGGTTCGACTTGGGGAGAACATCTGGAGACGGTCTGCAGGGAAACAGCGTTGTGGCGGAGGAGGATCTGAAGAATCCTCAGTGCGCAGCAGCAGAAATCGCTGCCTCTGTAGTGGAAATTAACGAACCTGCTGATCGGAACGACTCAACTGAGCAGGGCCTGCCTGAGGGGGTGTTGGGTGAGGCTGGTGACAGCTGGGTGGCTGCAGGGACACAAAGGGAAGAACCAGTGGCTCCAGGAAAGGAGGAAGTGGGTCAGGATGGGCAACTGGAGGAGATACCTGAGGCACTGCTTGATCACAAACCTGAGGGAAGACCGATGGATGAGCTAGAAAGCGAAGGTGCTGAAGCAGAGAGTTCAGTAGAAATTCAAGATCAAGAGATAAAGGAGGAATTGGTGGAAACTGAGATCACAGTGCCTGAGAACGTGGCCTTAGATGGAGAAGATGGAGTAGAAAACACAAGTGCGGATTCGCCTCAAAAGCCGCAAGATGGTGATTCTTTAGCGTCGGTTCATGAAAGTCCCAATGGCATGCAGGCACGCTGCTTGTGGTCTCCTTCAGCTTCTCCGTCCACGAGTATTTTAAAGAGAGGTGCCAAAAGAAGTCAAGACGACGATTCCCTGTCGCCCGCTAATAAGGTACGGCCGTGTGATTTGTTCTGTGCTGTTCACAGGCCAGTCAGCTTATGAGCGGGACGTGGTCTGGGCTCCGTAGTGTAAGGAGCTCCAGAGAAGTTGAATTATTGACTGTATTTTTCATTGCAAGCGAGCTCGCGCTGAAGTTGAAGACTCACGGGTTTCTTTTGGGAATGTATAAGCGCTGACAGACTTGTGTCCTCGGGACTTGGGGCGGGGAGTTTTAATCTGCAAATGCTACCGCTGTGGCCAGGGGCTTCCCAGTGGAGTCTGAGCAGCTTTTTACAAAATGCATTTAATAGTTCCTTCAGTAGTTTGTGTCTTTGGGTGAAACATCATCTGTGTCATTGGAGAACTTGAACAGACTATTTTTGTATGAGCTATTCTACAACTTCCTTCCCCGGGCTGTGGTGATTCGATTTCACACCATAAAACCTACTTTTCTCTACAAACAGATTCGTCGAGTCTCTTTCGCAAACCCAATTTATCAGGAGGGACTGGCGGACGACATCGATCGGAGAAGTCCTATCATTAGATCCCATTTTAATTCGCCTTCTTCCCGGAGCCTTAAAATTTTGTCTAACGTTCAGGTGAAGGTAAATTCCGTTACGTACGTTCTGTCTGTCCTAGGGACTTGCACGTCTTACTTAGCGTAGGCAGCGTTGCCTCAGCACCCATCCGTAGTCACTTGCAAGCGGTTGAAAGAGCAGAGGATCAGAAGCGTAAGAAATAGTTGCGAGGGGTTTAGCCGGACTCGTTCTGTTACTCTCTGAAGACAAATGCACTCTGAGATCTAAAGAGGTAGAATCTTGCCGTTCACTGACTTCCTGCGGTCCTGAGAGATCTTTTTTCCTCTTTTTCTATCCAGCACATTACCACTCCAACCAAAGGATTTCTGTCCCCAGGATCTCGTAACCCTAAATTTAAGAGCTCAAAGAAGTGTTTAGTAAGAAGTGCTTTCATTCACATATCTCTTCTAATTTTTTTTTTGTTTTCCCCCTGTCTTAAGTAGCGCGATAGTTAATCTAACAATTTTTTCCGTATTTATTCAAGATCACGGAAATGGCGAAGGAATCACTGCCTTCCCCCACGGAATGTGTGTATCCTGCCTTGGCCAGCTGCCAAGCCCCGGTGGATGTCATTTTACCTCAGATTACATCCAACATCTGGTGAGCGCGTTGTTGCTTTTGAAGGTGACGTTCTTAACCCACAAAAATAATTTTTTAATGCCAAATGCCGATGGTTTCAAGATGTCTTTTACCAAAATATTTTTCCAAAGGATGGGGATGGGTTTGGTGGAGGAAAGCACTGTTGTGGAATGTACTCAAGTCAACTTTTCTGTAAGGCTCGGGAGAGCCTGTTGGATTTTCTTTCTGCCCTGCCAGGCAGGAAGGACACAAATCCCAGCGTCAAAAACCATTTTTTCTTTCTCCCCTGCTGCAGCGCCAGAGGCTTGGGGCAGCTCATCCGAGCAAAGAACATAAAGACAGTGGGCGACCTGAGTGCTTTGACGGTGTCAGAAATCAAAACTCTTCCCATCCGCTCTCCGAAAGTTTCCAATGTTAAAAAAGCTCTTAGAGGGTATCACGAGCAACAGGTAAAGTTTAATTTTAGTACTCGGAGAGCTGCTTGGGTCCGTCATGAGGAGTGATGAATTTTTTCTCCCCGTTAGGAATTAATTAGCACTTTAAAACGTAGTCTCTACCTGTCAGAGTAACGCGGGAACTCAAGTACGGTGATCTGGTTATGATGTTGTTAGTGGGAATAAGGATTGTATGCATTAGGAGGTTAAAACATGTCTCACCACCTAACCCTTTTTTATTATTTTCTTTTTTTTTCAATTTGAAAATGCATCTCTTGTTCTCTCCCCAAAAAAACCTTAGGCAAAATCACGAGGGTTTGAGGAAATAACAGTGCTTGAAGATACAGAAAAGCCCGTAAATAGCACAGAGGATAAATCTCTTCCTGGAGACGACGAAAAACTCGCAACAGGTACCTATGGCCACTTGGTGCTTAGGGTTCGGACGTTTCTGCCATGTTGCTGCTTTCCTTCTCTCCTAACGGGAATACTCGATTTTTATATTTTTTTTTTTGGTGGGTTTTGGTTTTGTGTTTGTGGGGTTTTTTAGGGTTTGGTTTTTTTTGAGAGAGGGTTAATAGCTCATTTGGTGGCTGGCTGAGTTAGCTGCTTTGTGAAGCCCTGTAGCATCGGCTTTTTTACTATTTGTACGTATTTTGATGGGAAGATGCTGTTTTCTCTTCAATGAGTTTGCATAAGCTTGTGAAGAACAAGTCAGGCAGGGCTTTGAGTACTTTATTTTCTGAATCTCAACCACGTGTGTGTCCTGGGCTGTGTAAAACCAGCGGAACTGCCATGGTTGGGGGCGTGCACGCCTTGTCCCACATGACGCCTCCCACTGAGCAGGTTGCTCAAAGCCCCGTCTGACCTGAATATGGTCAGATATTTTTGCTTCTGTCCTTAGTTCTATTTTATCATGATCAAATACAGTGAAAGTCACCATAAAGAGGGGTTGTAGCTTGGAGTTGTGAAGGCTGCCGTTGCGAGCAGCTCTCCTGACGCCTGGCACAAATCCTTTGTGTGTTACTTGGAACAAAAGAAGCCGCAAAGTCCCACTCGGGGATAAATCTGCTTTGATTTAAATGCGAAGGTGCCGACTGCCCTGCCCTACTCTCCTTCCTTTTCAGATTTGATCGAACCCGCTGTGGGGAATCCGAACGAGCAGCCCGCAACCGATCTCCTGAGCCAGATTGAGACCCTCGCGGCTCAGCTGACCTCGGAAGATCTTCACAGCTACTCGGGGAGCCAACTTTTCGAGATGCAAGAAAAACTCATCGGAATGACAAACTGTATCCTGAAGAACCTGCAGTCCCGCTGGAAATCACCACCCCATGAAAGTTGTGATTAGTTGCTTGTCATTCCTAAGGAAGAAGGGATTTTTTTTTTTTACAACAGTTTTCCCCCCATAAAAGATGCTTTTCTTACTGATGAATTATTCTCTGGATGGTGCATTTTGTACTACGGATTTTTTTTAACAGCTATGTGAGCAAAATGTATCGCGTTTTGGTTTCTTTTTTCATGTTTGTTCATTCTAATTGGTGGGATTGCTCGTTCCCCTGCCTTGCGTTGCTATGCATAGTTCTTTCAGGTAGCGAAAGAAAACTTTGATAAAGTTGTGCAATAGCAAAGACTGTGAAACCAAACCAACGGCATAGTTTAAATTATTTTTTTTCAAATCCGAAGTGTTCTTTCTGCCGCAAACTCTTATTATTTGGCAAGAGATCGATCTCGCAGCTCTGCTCATCCGCTGCCCTGGTTGGTTGCTTCCTTTTCTGTTGCTGACACTGACAGCAGCTCTCACTCTCTCTCACTCTCTCTCTCTTTCGCTCCGTTTTATATTGTGGTAACCCATGCTTCATTAATTAATTACAGCAGCTACAGTCCAGGAACCTGGAGTTTGACAACCGGCTGACATTGTTTTTTGTAAGAATCACACTACGAAGCTGCTGGTGAAATGTACCCTCACTGGGGTAAAGACTTGGCAAAACTTCTCAGGCTTTTTTCTTTGTTTGCAGCAGTTGCGCTCGCGTGGAGAAGATGACCTCCCCGGGGCAGGGAATGGGTTTGGCGAGAGCTCTTTGTATATTATGTACAGACTTATCATGGCAAATGTTGGTTGATAATTTATGGACGTTGGAGTTTTAATTGCATGGAATGCATTGCTGCTTCTCAGAGACCTTTGGAGAGAGTTCTCAGGTTTTACTATGGAAATCTGATTTGTATATATTGTACTGTAGCTCTCAGAATGGACATTTATTGAAAGGAAGTGGTGCAGGTTGTTTTAGAACTTACACGTGGGCAAATAAAACAGCAAATAAGTTCCCAAACTTGGTCATGTCATCGGTGCTTTGCTGTGTTCGGCTCTCCCTCAGCAGGGGTTTGGGCCTGCAGCGTTGGGAGAGACGGGCAGGTCATTGCTGCCACCTGAAGGCAGGAGGAGCAGGTCGTCGGGGCAGTGTCCTGTCAGCGAAACTAAATATTCTTTGCCCCGTTTATGCATCTCATGAAGCAAATGAACGGGACAAAGAGATGTTTTGGAGCTACACTCTGGGCAGTGCTGGGAAGGAGTTGGCTCAAGGTTTTTCTCGCTTTCTTAAAAATGTTATTTTGGTTTCATATCTGCGTCCTCAGGCTTGTTCAGCTCCTGCAGGCGGTGCAGGACCTGCCCTGGTGCGGAACATCCCTCGTGCAGCCAGGACGGGTGTTAAATGTCTTTTTGTGTACCCAGCAAACCCCCTCTGCTGCTGGTAACCCCAAACCCTGCTTTGAGGGGGGACATTCCCCTCGCAAGCTGGTCACGTAGCCCAGCGCGGGCTCTGTGTGTGCAGTCCCTTTGAACAAAGGTCTCCGAGTTAAAGATGACAAACAAGTAGAAGGCGCAACATTATCTTGGCCACAGCACGAAGCCTTTTCTTACTTCCTGCTGGCCTGGAGCCTGGCTGGTGCCTGATGCTCTTGGGAAATCGATTCCTGAGCATGAGCACGAGTAATTACATCAGCCGTACTGCAGAAACATCAGCTTTATTGAGTCACTAATTTACAAGTTATAACAGCTTTTGACCCCACAACAGTTGCATGAAAAACACGTGCAGAAGAGCTCAGCAAGCAGAAGGAGAGGAATTTTCGTTTGGGTTTGTTTGTTTATTTATTTATTTATTCTCCCCACCCAGCTAAATGTTTTTTGAGATACTAAGCTTAAATGTGGCTTACATGGAAAAGAAGTGAGTACAAACATTTTAAAATAGCCCAGAAAAATACTCTTGTGGTAATGCTCAATGCTCTTTGGGTTTGGGTTTTCTTTTTGATTGTTTTTTTTAAGTAAATATATAAGATTTCAGAGATGGTGAATGAGCTTGCAGTTCTAGGATAGTTAATTGTTGTGGTGGCGAAATGGAAGAAATCCTGTTGTCCTGCACAACACCTAGCAGTGTGTTTATAGAGTTTTCAAAAATATTTTGATATTTTAGGAGTACTTTTTTCTGCAGGTTTTGTTTTTTTTTTTCAATTATTATTATCATCTCACGTCACGGTCCGTAAGGTACTACCACCCCAGCAGGCAACAAGGCATTTTGTAACCCTTTTTCCAAACCCTTTTCCATGACTCACGCTGGGAGCCGTGCTGGTGGGTGCGCTCCACGGGGCGATGCGCTCTGGGGTCAGACGGCTTCGACGTAGTTGGCGGGCAGCATCCCCGTCTTGCCGGTCCTCTGCACCGTCCCGTACATCCAGCCTTCGTCGATCGCCTGCACGTTCACGATGGTGTCACCGTCTTTGAAGGAGACCTCGTCAGCATCAGCTGCCATGTAGTCGTACATGGCTCGGTAGGTCTTCTGTTAGTTTTAAGAAAGCAGGAGTGGGTAAAAAAAATAAATAAACAGAGACATTTATAGCCCTGCTGGCAGCCAGAGCTCGTGGTGAGAATCAAAATGTAAGAGCAGGCTCAGGGCAAATGATGTTTTGACTCATTTCCCTACTCTAGACGTGCAACTGCTGGCAGTACCTGTCTGATCTTTTTAAATCTGATTTCAGATCACAAAGTGTTTCTTCTCAATAACTCACTACCGTGGTGCCTCAGGTTAGAGCCTGTGTTTTAGTGACCCTGAAGCTGAACACAATGTTTTCAGTGTGCTGCAGGTGTGGTATCTCCAGCCAAAATGTCAGGGTATTGCCTCCCAGCACCTCTGGGTCGGTGACACCATACCCCCCCGTCATCTATTGATTCTAAGGCGCAATCTCAGGAGGAGGAAGCGCTAGTTTAAAGTTTTTAAGAAGGAGTGAGGCTCTGTCCCACTTCACTGAGTCTGCTACACCTTCACACGCTGGAGATTGGGTCTTAACACAAGGGCTCGAGGTTACTTACCCCAGCGGTAGAGGGGTGAGAGGGAACCGACGACACCGTTGTTTGCTGGGTGGCGACTGAAGACGACCGTTGTTGTGGCAACTCGATGGTTTTGGCATGTTTGTAGCCCACTGCAAAAGGAAAATACAGTTGTTTTTGGTGGTGTTTATTACTGAATTGGGAATAGGGTTGGAGTTGGTCTTGATACTGGGACAGGTCAGCAGGTGGGTCAAATCTGCCCTTTATCCACTTGAAATACAACTGTCGGGTATGTTCAGAATTCAAAGCTTTGTGGGTGTGCTGTGCTTTTTTCCTTCTGAAAGAAATTGCTGAACACGAGTCCATATCCAGTACTGTCGCAACAGATGCTCTGGATACCGTTTGTCCTCACAGAAGAGTAAAACAGCGTGCTTGTTCTCCTCCTACCTGTTGCAGTTGTGGTAAAGAAGCCCCCGCTGCTGTAGTAGGACAAGTGTTGATCCACGCCATCCGACGGTTCGGATTTCTCGTCGCCGCCGCTGATGCTCAGGGCGCTGGCGGAGCGGGAGTGCTCCCGACTGCGGCGCTGCGCTTGCACTGCAACGAGAAAGCAGCAGGAGCCGAGTCAGGGCTTGGGCTTGTAAGGAACTGCACGCAAAAATACCTGTGTGTGTACATCTGTATGTGTATATACATACACGGGTCACTGTGTGGGTGCGTGTGTATATATACATACATACACACACATACATATATGTCCCTGTTATCTTTAGTAGTCACTTCTTTTTTTGCTTTCTTCAACCTCTTTAGTGCTCGCTGCTTCCAAAACTTTGATTCCGAGTATCCTCTGCTTCCTTTCCTCAGCTGACACAGGTCTGAGCCATGACTGTTCTATCATTCACAATCCATCTCTTCTCAAACAATTAGCAGGAAGAGAATTTAAATTAAAAAAAAATAAATTAACAGAACAACAGCATTTTTAGTTACCCCACTAACTGTGGATCATCGAACTAACCACAGAATAGCTTGATTGGAAAAGACCTTCCAGATCACTGAGTGCAATCATTAACCAATCATCCCTGTGCTGCTGTCAGATCACTTGTATTTAATAGCAAGATTAAAACATTGTTTTTGAGAAATGGCTGTTAAACATCTAGTTATGTTTATGGATTTGGACGAGCATAAACCCTATTTTGCACAAAGAGGAACAAACCAGAGATCATGTGTAAGCTCCGGGACTGAATATTGTCTTCTGCGGGGTCGTAGTCGAAGACTGAGCCAGGATTCGTGCGCCACACGCGCAGGCCTGTAAGAGAAAGAGCCTTTGCTGAGGAGAAGCTGTTGCCCAAACTGTTTAAGACCTTGAGCAGCCACACATCTGGCTTGAAGGGGAGTACAAGTGTACCAGGAAAGGCCAAGCAAAAAACTCTGTAACACAGACTAGGTTTTGGTGTGGGTTTTTTCCCTAAATTTAATCAGAGAGCTAAGGTATTTCCCTAGCGTCCACAGAGGTGAAGTTAAAAATATAAGTAAGAAATATAAATCTAGGATTACATTATAAAGTTGGGCAGGCTGGGACAAGCAGACCACAGATCGTTTACAGCGGCTGTAAGCGAATATTTTCAAAATGGACTTTGACAAAAACATCATCTCCAAGTAATGACAAATTGGAGTCGATATGGCTGAGCTTAAATACAACAACTCATCCCACGCACATTGTGTTGTGTGTGACGGAAGTGCTCAAGCTGTTGTAAGATCGGGGCTCTCCCCTTACCTGTGAGATTCTCTTGATCCTGGTCCACGCGCTTCCGCTCCATCTCCACCACTCGCCGCTGAATGCCCCGGTAGCTGATGTCGCTGAAGTCCTGCATGTTCTTCTTCACACGTTCTGTGATGGGGTCAGTAACTACGGGCGTGAAGCTGCCTTTGCTTTTCTCAAAATCTTCGTGGTATTTCACCTGCAATTTAAAACAAAACGTCTGTTTGCTGTAGCTTGGATGGGTAAATTTATTTCTGCGTGCACCTCAGGTGAAGGTCTAGTAGAGACACACACAGCTGCCCTAAACTTCTGCTCTCGCCGAGCCAAGGAACAATCACCGAATCTCAGAATGGTTGGCCTTGGAAGGGACCTCTGGAGATCCGCCCCCGTGGAGCAGGTTGCCCCACGTCCCTCAGCCTTTCCTCATGAGAGAGATGTTCTAGTCCCTCATCATCAGTCACCGAGAATGCCTAAACCCAACCACGACCTCCCTGCCAACGCTCTTGCCTTCAGCATTTAAGAATCGAGGAAACCAAACCGGGGCTGAGCACATTGTCCTTGAGCTGCCAAGGAACAGGAACAACGTTGTGTTTTCACACGTTCCAAGGTATGACTACATCTAGAAATGCTCTTACCGTAGAGATGTGCTTCTGGGTCTCTCGCACACGCCGCATTTCGGGTGTATCCAGCACGTACGCGGCTTTGCCTTGGACTTGTTTTCGGAAGCTGTCTGAATAAAGAACCTGCCAGGTGAGAGAAGGCAAGTGAGTACAGGGCACAGACCAACTTCTGCGTCCCGAGAAAAGGGAGGGGGAAAGAAAAAAAACCAGCAGGAGCTGTGCTGGTGAATAACAGAAGGAAAAGCAAAATTCTTATGTCGCAATAATACAAGACGTGGACAGCTCTGGCCTTAAGTAAGTCCCAATATTCTTTTTCTTAACTGAGATATTTTTAACTGAGATATCATTTTTTAACTTCGGAACAAGAGGCAGAGCTAAGGCGGTACTAGTGCCAGGTAATATTTTCACATATTTGACATGTACCTCATTGACTTCTGTGACAGTATCAAGGGAAAGAAACACCATAACTGGACCTGCATTTATCTTTTTAGGAAAATGCAGCAGAAAGTAAAAAATATGTCTTTTTTCATTTGATTTTTGAACTGTCGCCACATGCTTCCAAGCCAGGTAGTTATGTTACCAACCGCACTGTGGCTTTGAGTAAGGATTTCACAGATTGAAATGTTATTTTGATCGTATTTTCATTTCTTGGCTGACTAGAACGTACCGAGCTGATGTTCTCCTGATTGCGTTTGGCTCTCTCCATCTCTGGAGTCAGGGGTGTTGGGGTTCCCTTCGCCAGATGTTCCTTGTACAAAACCTAGTGGTTTTTTTTTTAAAAAAAGAAAGGATGTGAACAAATCAGACGGGCATAATTCCTAGTTCATTCTGTAAACGAGGTTATTGTTTAAGCATACTCATCACTGCAAGGGTAGAAAAGATTTTTGGGAAATAAAGCATCTAAGAAGTTATTTGCTAAAGCCAAAAAAAAAAAATCAAAGGGAAAAATAGGCAAAAATAAGGAAAACTGAGAATACCAGGCTCAATTCTACATTATTATATTATAAAACTGGTTATTTTTAATAGAAGCTGCTTGTCTGTCTTCTTTCAGTACCGAGCTAATCTGTTCTTGGTTGCGTTTGACTCTCTCCATCTCTGGAGTGACGGGGGTGGGCGTTGCCTTCCCTAAGCCTTCTTTGTACACAACCTACAGATCACAAAGTAATTCCAAGTCACAAAGGCATGGATTAAAAAGTGTAGTGTTACTAGGTTTAGAGGAAACACCACCCATTAGGAAGAAAAAATAAAAAAGGTCAGAGGAAAAATAGTAGTAAAAAGTTAATTGACAAAAAACCTAATCTTTCGAGTGGTAGAATTTTTAGAGGTGACTTTCTAAGTTTGAGGGGAAATTAGAGGGTTAAATAAAAACCAGGCAGGTTTAACTTTTTTTTTTTTTTAAATAAAAATTGCTCTAGCACATCCTCTTTACTTCTTCCAGACAATACCGAGCTAATGTGTTCTTGATTGCGTTTGACTCTCTCCATCTCTGGAGTGACAGGGGTGGGCGTTGCTCGCCCCAAGTTTTCTTTGTACAACACCTGTGGGATACAGAAGATGTACCCGCTATCTTAAAAAAAAGTAAAATAAAATGAAGCACCCCAACCCTTTGGACACATATCATTGCTTCGTTATCAAATCTCAAAGAAGTTATGACTGATCACGGCACGCAGCAGCGCACAAAAGCTGTGAGGAAGGGTAAGAGAAATAAACTGGAAAAGAAAAGCTTGTTATTCGGGGGTTAGGGAAGAAGGGCTCTATCCAGCTGCAGCCCTGAGGGAGGCTCCAGAGCTCGGGGAAACTGCCTCTGGCTCTAGAGAGCTGCTCCAGAAACCTTTTATTTCTATTTCAAGCAATTTGTGACCTTTAAAGCACCCTCAGTCACCTGTCACAGCGACACCACCTCCCACGGGTCGCAGAGGTGGTGGTTGAGGGTGGTCGAGTTTCTTGTTGGTTTTTTCACTAGAGTCAAAGGGCCCTGCAACACCAGTAGAAGCTGGAACACTAAGCAGAGAGAGAGAAACCTGAATTGCTTCTCCGAAGGACACTAAGCTCCTCCCATTGTCTGGATAGAGCCACAGGGACACAAAGGGAGCTGGAGAAAAAGCCTGAATTTCTGGATCAGACCGTTAACACTAAGGTAATTTTATTTTAGAAGAAGATGATTAATTTGCAGAAACAAATCTATCTGTTTTTTAAATTAAAATCAACTTTGAGTAGGTAGTTAGAGGGTTACTTTAGTGAGATATAAGCACAAAGGAAAAAAAAGAAATACATCTCTGTTGAATGTACCGAGCTAATGATTTCTTGATTGCGCTTGACTCTCTCCATCTCTGGAGTGACAGGGGTGGGGGTCACTTTCCCCACATTTTCTTTGTACAAAACCTACAGGGAGTATCCAAATGTCATTAAAAAGGCACCACCATCACAAAAAAAAAAAAAAGAAAAAAGAGAAAGAAAAAGAAAAGGAAAAAAAGAGAAAAAGAAAAAAAAAAGAAAGGAAAAACAGAAAAAAAAGAAAAAAGAAAAAAAAGACCAAACCCACAATCCAAACCCAAAACACACGATACAGCTTTGGAATCAAGACATTTAGGAAAGGTTAGGTTTGGGGCACAACGCTCTGCCCAAAAGAAGCAACAGGAGCTTCTGCATCTGCTCGGATGCAGAAGTGGACCCTGTACGGCACGAACTCTGCAGGAAAGCGCGCTGGGGGTGAGAACGGGTTAAAAAAAATTGCAGAGAAACGATATCCATCCAAAAAACCCCAACACTTGTAAAAAAAAAAAAAGAAAAATCAAGGCTTGTTCTAGTAAACCCCTGCTTCAGCGTTAAATAGAAAACCTGATTAGCCCGTAAGCGCGGAAGGTGGGCAGGAGGTTTGTGCTCCTTGGCAGCTCTGGTTTAGGGAGTTAGAAAGCAGAGGTTGATAAATTCCTACGGTTACGTTAAACACGTCATCCCCAGCTTTAGGAATTGGTTTCCTGTTGGAAATACCGAGCTAATGATCTCTTGGTTGCGCTTGACTCGTTCCATCTCGGGAGTGACAGGGGTTGGGGTCGCTTTCCCTATGTTCTCTTTGTACAACACCTATGGGACAGAAGAAAGGAGCCAGAGGAAGCGACAATGAATGGAGAGCTCTCTGCAGACAAACTCCAAGCCAAAGGCGGGGTTTTTTTAACTTGCATTTGTTTTCTCAGGGCCTAGATTTTCTGTAAGTATTTTCTGTAAGTATTTTTAAAGAAGGTACTCGGCAATATTTCACTGGAGTTGTTTGGCATCCCAGCTTTTGAGCTACAGGATTATTCGTAATTTATTATTAGCATGAGTACTACAGAAATCAGAGCACAAAAATACCATGGGGGGGTTGCTGAGGATGTTATGGACACATAAATAATATTTTTGCTTTAGAAAAGAATGTCAGCATTGGAGAGAAAAATCAGTGGAGTTTGTTAAGTGTTTTAAGGATTAGAAGAGGTTGTTAAAAACACTCTTAAACCCAATAAAAACTGTAAACAAGTTAAAGTCACCACCATAAACCGCAGTAAGACACGAGTAAGAAGCAATCCCTTACGGAAACTGCTCAGAGCCAGGGTCAGCATTGTTTTTTGGAACAAATGTTACAACGTCCAATTATTAAAACTGTTAAAATGTTCTTTTAAATAGAGTTAGAGGGATTTTTTTTTTTTTTTTTCTTAGCAAAGTACCGAGCTACAGATTTCTTGATTGCGTTTGACCCTTTCCATCTCTGGAGTGACAGGGGTGGGGGTTCCAGTCCCCACGCTCTCTTTGTACAACACCTGTGTGGTAACGAGAAGCATCCAAAAAAAAAAAATTAAAAAACCATCATCACAACTCAGGAACATGTGACACAAGTCAAATATTTGAGTCTGCCAGAGCTCAGCCTGAGCTAACAGGGTTAAACCAGAACACCAATAGGATTTGATTAAAAAAAAACACAAAAAAAAAACCAGAAGAAAAAGAGAAAGCACAAACAAAAGAAAAAAGAAGTTGGAACAGGGTGCAAAATGGTTAAAAATGTTCAGGATAATGTAAAGAATTACATATGGGAAGAAGCGTTAGGTCAGGAACACTGGAAAGTACAGTACAGTGAAGAAGAAAGGATGTTTGTATAAGTCGATTACGTGGAAGTAAAGGAGTGGAATTGTTCGTTTTTAATAAAGGTTAAAAAGTGCCGTTTAAGTGGAGTTAAAGGGAGTACTTCTTTTTTCTCCACAAAATACCGAGCTAATGTGTTCTTGATTGCGTTTGACTCTCTCAACCTCAGGAGTGACAGGTATTGGGGTTCCTGTCCCCAGCTCCTCTTTGTACAACACCTGTAGGGTAACACGGCTGCGTTAACATAAAAGGAAAAAAAGGAACAAGCAAACAACAGTAACACGTGGCTCGCTGAGAAAACAGACTGAATGTTTGTCAAAGGTGCTCTGAGCCAAAGCTTGGAATAAAAGAAAGAAAGTAAAACCTCCTCAAACCTCTAGAGCTAATCACAAACACTTGGCAATGCCTTTTGGTGGAAAACTCAAATCTCTGCTCTGTTTGCTATAGAGAAAAACCTCCCGTGCAAGCACAGACCATTAAAGACTTCCTAAGGGCAGAAAAGTATCAAACACCACACAAAAGGATCCAGGAAATCGATTCTGCTTCATTTATCCATTCCGTGGAGCTCACAGCGTGTTGCATGGGTGGGCGTTAGAGCACGGTTATTCCACAGATCGGGATCAGGCGTCGAAGGGTTTAGTTCTCGCAGGGAAAGTGTGTAACGTCAGGAAAAACAAACCCACCACACCCAACAAAAGTAACTATCCTTGTGGCTAAGAAAAGGCAACCAGGGTGTTTTTTAAAAGACAAAAGGATTTGAAAGGTAAGCAGACTCAAAAGAAAGGCAGAGTTACAAGTTATTATTAAGAAGGTGGAATAAAAAAGAGGAACAAGAATGACGTAAGTAATTATGGAGAAAATAAATCTCAAAGGGACCAGGATATTATTTTTCTATAAGTTGATTATAGAGGAATTAGAATATTTTTTGTGTGTTACAAGTATTTTAATATAGATTAAAAGGGAATTTTCTGCTTTTCAAATAATAAAGTACCGAGCTAATGTGTTCTTGATTGCGTTTAACTCTTTCGATCTCAGGAGTGACAGGGGTCGGGGTTCCTGTCCCCAGATCCTCTTTGTATAACACCTGTGGGGTAACATGGCTATATTAAAAAAATATAAACCAAAAAGGAACGAAAAACCCACAGTAATGCTGTTTGCTGAGAGAATGTGCAGAACACGACCGATGTTTTGCTGAGATCCCCTAACAAACACAGGGATTAAAAACTCCCTAAAAAAATTTTAAAAAACTAGTTTAAAACTCTGAAGACAATTCAACTCTTCATACAGCGGCGTGACTTCCACACTGCTGCAAACCTTTCCGACTTGTTTAAGTGGGCATTTAAACCTGGTGAGGATTTCCAAGGTTAAAGACTGATATAAAGACTGATAGAAATTATAACTTTTTCCTGATCACCCTTGAGCAGCTGGAGGTGCAGGTCCTAACGTGCCTTCCTACGAGTTCTTCTGCACACACCCCCCTCAATGAAGAATCACCCGAGGGACCCTCTCCTTACTGTCCTGAGCTTCCCAGCAAAGAATCGAGATGCTTACCGTGGGAAGGACACAGACACAAAGGCACAGGTGTGGAAAAAGGTACCTGAGAAGTGCTGGTTACTGGTGCCTTCCTACCTGATGTGACGCTTTCCTAATTCTGAGAAACACTTCACCTCCGCCAATTTTTTTTAACCGTGCCAGCTCGTGCTACCGACATATCTAGAGCAGTTTCCACCAGCTGGAGGGCTGATGGAAACCAGTATTGTCTCCGTGCAATATCGAAGACTTCCTAAAAGGCAGACGGCACCAGATACAAAGCAGCAAGAACAAAGAGATCAACTCCGTTTCATTTACCAGCTCCATAAAGCTCGCCAGAGCACCCGAGCGCTGACACCGAGCTCATTTCCACACGTTTGTACCAAGGCAATACGTAGTTTAGTTTTTATGTGCGGTGACACCATGAAGAAAGCCAACAACCAAGTAGGGAAGTGATTAACAAAAGGAAAAGCAGATATTAAAGAAGGAAAAACCCTGTTCAGAGTCAAAAGAAAGGTGGGAACACAATCCAGGAACTGTCATTAGTGAGATGATTCAATCAAAATAAAATCAGTAACAACTGCGGAGGAAAAAAAGTGTCAAAACAAGGGGAACAGGAGATTCTCTTGTGTAAATTCATTACAGGGAAATAGAAGAGCAATTTGCTTGGTGTTAAAATTATTTTAAATAGATTAAAAGGGAACTTGCTGCTTGTCAAACCAAAAAAAAAATAAAATACCGAGCTAAAGTTTTCTTGGTTGCGTTTGACTCTTTCAATCTCAGGAGTGACAGGGGTCGGGGTTCCTGTCCCCAGATCCTCTTTGTATAACACCTACATGGTAACATGGGAGTTTAAAATAATTAGGAACAAAAAAAAATAAGAATACTGCATTAGGCAGACTGTTTGCAATAGAATAATAAAGCATTAGGGGAATGGAATTAAGCAAATTTTAAAAAAAGTGTTTTTAAAAAATGCAGAATATCTTAAATTTCACTGATAAAAAAAGCTTTAAAAATTAAAGGACATGAAGCATCGTTATGACTATAGAAAAGTATTTTTAAAAAGTACATAAAATATAGCTAACAATGACTAAAACAACAGCAAAAAGGGGATGTTTCTAGGGTTATAAGTTAATTAGATAGAGTGGAAACTTTGCAGGTGTTAAATAGTTACAGGGAACCTTTTTTCTTAAACTACAAAAATAATACCGAGCTAAAGTTTTCTTGATTGCGTTTGACCCTCTCCATCTCAGGAGTGACAGGTACTGGGGTTCCAGTCCCCAGGCCCTCTTTGTACAACACCTGTGTGGCAACAGGGAAGGAGTAAAAAAAAAAAAAAACCAACACAAAAAAACAAGGAAAGGAAAGAGGAGGACGGGGAGGAGAGAGAGAAGACAAGGAATTTATACAGTGCAACTTCGAAGTATGAAAAACAGAGTTTTGGCAGCCTTGTTGAAAGGCTAGCAAAAAAAAAAAAAAAGTCAATCAAAATCACCAGCGAAGGAATCTAGGGGTTTGCTCATCTCACCTGGGTGCACACCAATAACGCTGGCAAGAACCGAGCCCGAAAACGCTTTTGCAGAAGAGTTTCCTTCCTCCGAAGCCCTGGCCTGAGCAGCCTGGCCTCCAGGATTTGTAAGCGGGCTTCAGCCCCAGGGGAGAGCCGGCCTGAGCCCACAGACAGTTCAGTGCAGCAAAGGGTTTAGCAACAGCGGCTCCTCTGAGCTCTCCTCCTTATCTCAAGTCAGGGGGCAATTTCATATCTGTGCTGTCTGAACGGGGCCACAGTGAGTCAAAATTAGCAGTGAGATGCTCTAATTAAAACAGAATTGGGGAACAATAACCGTCATTTGACTGGAACCGAGTAGAAACAATCTGGACAGCAGTTTGTTACTAGTCAGTTCTATTTCTATGTGCAATTTTAGTCTTTTTTTTTTTCTTATTGCAGCGCTACGGGGATGCCTCCCAGGTTTTGTTACAAAGGAAGAAGAAAGCACCCGAGAGAGCACAGCCAGGAGGGGAGGCAGCACTCGCTAGCTGGTGTTAGGTCGCTTTGCTTCGGGAAGCGTTAAGAGTTCATTTTCCATCGGCAGCGCAACCGGTACGGTGAGTCCAAAGACTGACGGAAGGATCTTCGTTATCAAGGGGGAGAGGGGCATCACACAGACTATTTCATGGGGGATGAAAAATAAGGTGCTGCTCAAGGGCTTTAAGTAAATGAGGTTAAAATTCACAGCTGGAGCAATTTAATGACAATGAAGTTTGAGTGAAAAATTAAAATACTTAAGGGTACTAACAGGGTTTTAGTGACTTGAGTAAGAAAAGGTTCTTCGAAGTTCAACAAGGAAGTGAAATTAAATACGGAGGAGTTAAAAGGGATTTGATTTGCATTTGAAATGGTAGCTTTTGTTTCATTTGGCAATACCGAGCTAACGTTCTCTTGATTACGTTTGACTCTCTCCATCTCTGGAGTAACCGGTGTTGGGGTGCCGGTCCCTAGGCCTTCCTTGTATAACACCTGTGAGGTACAAGAAATTTTCCACAAAAAAAGAAAAAGCACTCAACACAGGCAAAACCATGAAATCTGATGAATTTGTGAGTTATATTTAGCATTAGGATCACTTTTTAATTAATTTCACACTTGTTCTAGAGGCAAATATTAAGGAAGAGGCTGCTGGTTGATTATTCTGTAAATACACAACTACAGGTACTGGAAGATAAAGGGTTAAGATAAAACAAGCTTGGAGAGAAACACCACCTTAATTTCACGGGTGACTTCCAGTTTGGGAAACGCATGTGAAGTTGTAAATCACCAAAAAAAGTTAAAGCACAAACAGGTGGAATATAAAGGAGTTAAAAGTGTTGCCGGGGAAAAGACAGGAGCAGGGTGAGACACTAAACCACGGGAGAAAACACAATCATATGTTAGGGTATTACACAAAAATAAGTTGGTTGTGGGGTCTTGGGGGGGGTTGTTTTTTATTTTTTTTTTAAATACCGAGCTAATGTGTTCTTGATTGCGTTTGACTCTCTCTATTTCTGGAGTGACAGGGGTTGGTGTGCCTGTCCCCAGGTCCTCCTTGTACAACACCTGCAGAACACAAGCGCCCAGCAAGGTGAGAAGATCCTTCCACAACAACTACGGTACGTCTGGGTAAGACAATTCCCCTTTCTGCAGGGAAATATAAGCTGGGTTTATATGTAAATATGTGCACGATTTATTTTACTCAGTGTCCGTCTTTAGAAGCACGGTCACCAGCTCAGCAAAGTACTTAATGTCTAACGTTGAGGTGCTTGGGCACATGGGAGCCAGGGAATAACTTGATTGTGGTAGGACACAGATTTAAATATTCTGGTGACCTGGCATGAAAATGTTTTGCTTTTCATCATGGTTTAGGAAATGTAATATTGTTATTTTTCAGGCAGTCAGCATTTCTGGAGGATTTTTCAAATGGTGGTAACAGCTGAACCTTTTATAGACATAATTAATACAAAAACACTTAGCTTATTTTGATCTCTGTGACTGTTTGTTTGGAACATCTCTATTTTACTTTGGTTTAGGTCTCGCATAAGAAAAACAACAGGGTTCTAGCTCTTGTGTTACTAGGTTTAACTTAACCTGTAATTATTTGATTTTAAAAAATGCATTTTTCATGAAAGGAGTTGAATAGAAGATGCCTGGGTTGGTTGGAAACCTAACCAGGTAGAAATATATTATGAATGCATTCATGGTTCTTCTTGCAATGAGCAAAGAAAACAAGCTAAATAAAAAAGAAATGTCACTGTTTGCTACCACTGAAACGGTGAAAAAGTACAAAAACAAAGCAATTGCAGCAAGGGAAAACAAGTCATGTAAAAGGTAAAATAAAATAAAAGAATCATTTGAAACCCAACACAATTGTGCAGAAGTGAGCTGTGAAACACGGTAGGATCATAAATAGCTCAAAAGGGAGAATGGAAAATGTTAAGATATTGATAACATGGGTGTCAGGAGTACCCGGGGAAAGAGAAAATAGCGGAATTACCGAACTGATGTGCTTCTGTGTCTCCTTTACACGCTTCACTTCTGGGAGATCGGGAATCGGAGTTCCTTTTCCAATGCTCTCCTTGTACTTAATCTACGAAGGCACAGACGTTAGAGAACAGTGAGGAGATAAAGCTGAGGCACGTGTGTGTAACTGTGGCACCAATGAGGAACGACAAGTTCTTGGCTTTACACACTCATTCCGTTCTAAATGTACTAAATGTATTCTGATAGAAGGAAATTACGAAGGAACTTTGTTAGTTATCTGAGAGATAACCCTGCCCCACTTCCTACAAAACGCTCTTACCAATAACTCAGCTTAGGTTAAAAAAGCAGGGTCTTGCTTGAGACAAATTTTCAATCAAAGCTTAAAATTTGGGTACCTAACATCTCCCAAGAGCTTAATTTCAGCAAGAACAACCCCTTGAATTTTAACAACTGAACCATTTTGAGGTTGCTTACACTGATTTAAAAACAAAAATTGCTATTAAAAATGTAAAATAATTTCTGACAATTTTAGCCTAATCACATTGAAATAGTCACCTACTTTCATCTGTGGACACATAAAGAGAATTATCCTGACCTCAAGGAGACTGAAAATTTCCAAGGTCCCATTGAGTTCAGCATGAGTAGAGAGCTGCTGCGAAAGTATCTGCACCACCTCGACAAACAACCCATTAGGAGCTGGTGCCGAGAAGTCGCTGTGAATGGCACCTCACTAACGGGGTTTTCTAAAAAGAGGTTCTAAAAAGAGGCATGAATGTCTCTGAACCTGATCCCACCTGCTCTTTTTTACCCACAAAAGAAGAATTTTGGCTTTGTAGAAACATCTATCATATTCAGAGGCGGGAGTCATCGTACAACACTTTAACAACGAAAGCGCCGTGCACATTTCTGCTTTAGCGTAGTGAAAAGAGAGAGCAGCGCTTGGCAAGAACAGATTTAACGTGAAACGAATGGCTGCAAGG
Source organism: Apaloderma vittatum (assembly GCF_000703405.1). Lineage (NCBI taxonomy): Eukaryota > Metazoa > Chordata > Aves > Trogoniformes > Trogonidae > Apaloderma > Apaloderma vittatum. The sequence goes on from NW_009707499.1 coordinate 44,905, forward strand.
TTAGCAACGCTCATGCTGAAATGACGTCAGCGTTCAGGAAAAGCATGAAAATATTTACAGCGTGAAAACGTGAGTCCTGCAAACGTCCAACGTACGTGCAGAAGTCCTGCAGCTAAGGAGGGCTTGGTGGAGAAGCAGGTGAACACGAGGCAGCAACGCACCCCCACGGCAAAGGCCAGCAGGTGGCTGGAGGTGGCCCTTCCTCTGCTCAGCAGTGGTGAGGCCACAGCTGGAGTTCTGCCTCCAGCTCTGGGCTCAGCAGTACAAGAAACGTACACCCTGGAGCAGTGCAGCCCCACAGAGGTGGCCGAGAGACAGAAGCAGCTTTGATGCAAGGAAAGGCTTGGCGGGCTGCGGCTCCTCCAAGAGAGGAGGGTCAGGGGGGACTTAGCAGTGCCGAGAAATATCCAGCGAGAAGAAATGAAGAAGAGGGAGTCGCTCTTCTCCGCGGTGCTCAGTGACAGGACAAAGGGGAATGGGCACAAATTAAAAACCAGAAAACTCAGTCTGAACACGGGACAATATTTTTTTGCTCTGAGGGCTGTCAGACACTGGAGCAGGTTGCCCAGAGAGGTTGTGGAGTCTCCATACATCAAGATACCCAAAACTCCACTGAATGTGGTCCTGGGCAACCTGCACCAGCTGTTTCTACTTGAGCTATGGGGTTGGAGTAGATGATCTCAAGAGGTCCCTTCCAAGCTAAATGGTTCTTCAATTCTGAGCTAAATAAACTGTGTCTGGGATGAGAATAAAATGAGAGCAAGAGCTGTCAGGTTTTAGAAATGGACTGTAAGTAGCAAATGGAATGTTAATCATTAGAAAGATTACTGTTTAAGTAACAAGAATGGGAAAAAACTTTCAGAAAGTAACCCTTAGCTGGATGGATTACTGCCAAACCGCTGTTAGCAACATTTAAAAGAAATGAGGGAGAAAAAAACTAAAAAAAAATATATTATTTCAAGTTAAATTAGCACGGGTAGAGTATTAAAAATCAATTATTTTGTACCGAGCTGATTGCATCCTGGTTACGTTTAACTCTCTGCATCTCTGGTGTCTTTTCAATAGTAGTTCCAGTTCCAATATCTTCTTTATATAAAATCTTAATATTTAGAATGAAGACAACAAGGTTAAGCATACAAAACACAACATTACTTCTTTGAGAGAGTGAATACAGGCTCACAACAGTGATTTGTACACAGCAGCGCAGGCTGAAAGCCAGCTTGGAGGATTGTCTCCAGTCGCTGCCTTATTGCCTGTCTAAAGCCTGTCCTAAAGAGTGCCAGCCATGCGAAAAAAGGGCCAATCGCTTACATCTGGAGTAAACCATTTTAAGTAGACTATCAGAACATTTGTAGACTAATTTTAGGATTCAATATTAGTATTTTTTCTAGTTCATTTTTTTATGTTTTACAAAAAATCTCTTCCACTTAGTTGCTGGCGGCAAAACAATAGAGCAGACTTTAGGTACACAAAATGTGAAACAACTCAGGCAGACAGTTCACTTTTCACTGAAAGAAGACAGCTGGAACATGACAAGAATACACTGCTCACATGGTAACAGGACAAAAGAAAGGTGGGTACTAGCAATAACAATTTAAGTACAGGATCGGTTGTTTAACCACATCACAGCTATGTCTCTGTGCGAGTGCAAGCAGGGCACTCCATAAAACACAGCAGATACAAAGGCGTGGCAGAAAACTAGCTAAATCTACTTAGAATAAAATCAGTTTAGTTTGGAGAAGTTCTTATGGGCATTTAAGCTGATCAAGAATATAATTATCTGTAAGATAAGAGCCAAAAATCATGATTTTACCAAACTCTCTTCTTTGGAATGCGAACTTAAACCAGGAAAAATAACTTTACCGAGCTGAAATTCTTCTGGTTTTCTTTCACACGCAGCATTTCTGGCGTATCTTGTACAACTGTCACTTTTCCTTTACTGTTCTGTAGGTCCCACTGATACTGAAGCTGTGGAAAAGAAGTTCAAATGTCAAACGTTGACTTTATGCCATAAAAAATCATTCAGAGTTTTCTTTGAAAATTAGAAAGAAAAATATTTTCAAGAGCACCTTTATAAGGATATCATTTTAATACCACCATTAATGACAGGTTACAAGTCTTCTTATTTAAAATAGCAATAGGAGAACCTCATCTAGATTAATCAAAAAACCTTGAAAGGTGCCAGATTGTCTCTAAAACAATTAAGTGTCAACAGTAAAAGTTAAAGATTTCAAGTCAGATTGTGGAGTTCTGTTACCCACCACACAGCCTTGCAGGTAGCCCCGCTGACGACAGGCAGCTTCTGTAAATACAATTTTCTGTTATATCTTGCAAAGGAATTGACAAAACACCTCAGCAGAAATGAAAATCCTAGTTGGGATTAAAGTGTGGCGTCGGGACCTCATTACATCAAAAAACGCTCACCAGTTTTTATCATTTGACAGTAAGAGCGTTCAGTATTTATATACGTACTGTGCTAAAGTTCTTCTGGTTCTCACGAACCCTCTGCATTTCTGGCGTGTCTGCTACAGGCACGTAGTACGGCATGGTCCTTTCTGCATCCTCCTTATACTTTTTCTGATAGAAAATGCAAAATAGTTCCCATTAATACCAACAGCAGTAATAAACAATCTGGCATTACTTGTTGCATAATGCCCATCTTTACAGAAGTGTTAATACTTCTGCATCTGTTAGAAATTCAGATTATGCCTCTGTGTAAGATTTATTTTAAACATTAGGTTATTAAGGAGTAGGAAAATTAAGCTAAATCTACTCCGAACAAAAATTAGATTTGGCATTGCAAAAGCAATAGAAATTATTTTTTCATCTGATACATTATTGAAATAAATTCACTTTAATATTGAAAGGAATTTCAGAGTAAGAGAAACCACATCACAGCTCTAGAGAAATTTTTCTGATGTATCTCCTGAACGCAGTGACAGGTAGTTATTTTGGTCCTCCAAATTAGTATTCACTCAAGTGTCCCCTATGAGCAATGATTAAATTGCTTCACTCAAGATACCTGGCTCGAAAGGTTCTTGACCTGCTGGGCATGAATAATCTCTGGAGTATCGACAACACTGGTGTAGTTGGCTTTCTCCATTTCTGCCAACTGTTTGTATTTGATCTGTTGGGGAAAGCTCATATTTAGGTGCCTTCATCACCTTGACAACAATTTTCACTTGGTTTAATAAGAAAGAAAGTGTTATAAATTTTCCTTTAAAGACAACATCAGCTGTGATATGAGAGACATTCCCACAGACCTGGCTGGCAATGTCGGTGGCGTTCTTTGCTCTCACAAAATCTGGTGTCTCCAAAGCCAGTTCTGTCAGCCCTTTTCCTTTGATTTCCAATTCCAAAGCTTTTTTGTACTCTTTCTGCAAATGAAGACAGTAAAGAGATACTTCATGAGTGCAAACGCAATACCTTTAGCAACTTCAGGTAGTTTCACGATCATGCCAAAAAACAGGAATACTACTGATACAAACTCACAATTAATGCACATATAATGTCATTAAAGCATGCACTTCGTGAATTAAATCTTGAGAACAAACTGGCCCACTCCAGCAGTAAATGGAGCACAGGGCACCTGAATAAAGGTCACTCTTCCTTCTCACACCAGTCATCTCAAAGCGTAAGTTCCTTTAGGTGATCGGTGATGGGTGCAAAACAGTAACAAATGGAAGAGAAGCAGCAGAGAGCGAGCAGTGTACGAAATGCACATGGTAGTGAAGGGCAGTCACTGACTTTTCACGCTGAGCATGTCCAAAAAATGCAAGGTGTCAGCATTCTCTGGGACATTTTGGGCTCTTTGGAATGAACAGCCTCCCAAAAACCACCTCAGTGCTGCACCAGCCACTCTTCCCAAAGAGATCTTCCACTAAGGTCTAAAAGATTTCTTTCGTGTATGTTGGTATCATTCATGTTTCTCTATGCTAACTCTGCTGAACACGGCTGTAGTGTTCTGGTGACAAAATAAGACTCTTTGAATAGCTCAAAAACTCTGCACTAAGTAGCAAATGCTGTCGTCAGGAAGGATGCTTAAGAGCATTTTGTTAAGAAGCAAAACCATTAAGTAATACTAAAATGTTCCTTTTTCATCTTTCAAGCCTGATGATGTTAAAACATGAGTGAAACTTACCCCGTGACGACAATCACTATGAAATATTTATCATACCAGTCCACCACGTAAATAAAGCAGCGGTTAGGTGTGCATCCTGCCTGTGTGCTTGCCACCCCACTCCATCAAGGTGGGGAAGACCACCTCGGCCATCAGTCCTGGCTGGGGGGAGCTGGTCCTGAGCACAGTGGGTGTTTCCGACTCACTCACCAAGCATAAATCATTCAAAAAATTCTCTTTGCTGCACAGCACATCTCCTGGCTCGGAAGTATGCCACTCTTGTTCCCTCATCGTAGTCCCTGTCTGAGCTCTCACTCTGCTTCGTGTTTCCTCAGCCCTGCTCCTTCGTTCCTCCTCCTTGTGACTGCTCCTGCCCCCAGAAGCCTGGCTGGCAAGGCTGAGACCTCTGGCACACCCCAACCACGCCTGCAACACCCAGTGGCCTGGGCAACCTACTGAAAATCCTCCTGCCTACATCACAGCCCGCTTTGAAGAGTGCCAAGATCACCTGACAAGAATCGTGGCACAATGAAACAAAGTACTGAGCAAAGTCAAGAATCTTGCAACCCTGCAAGTACCGATGCCAAGTGAGGCCCCTCGGAGAGCTCTGGGATTGCAGCGGGCTGTGCCTCAGTGTCTCCCCCTGGCCGGGACGACTCTCGGGGCAGAATCTGCCCATCCGCTGGGAAAGGCTGATGATAGGGAAGACCATCTGCTCTATAATATAAGCCGAAGGGAGACGAGAGTAATTTGCTGTACTTGGATTTTGTAAAACTTTAAAGATCACTGGGTACCAAAAATTTATCATAATCTGCAAAAATCAGAACATCTTAATCATAGGTTAACCTGTGTACGTGTATGTATCTGTGATGTAACCTTTATGTTTATGTGTATGTGTGCTTTTGTGTATCTCATTTAATCACTGCATCTCTCTGTGTGTGTGGACAATTTGGTTTAGGAAACTACCATATATCTCATGTGAATCTTGCCGTTCTCGAATCTTTAACCTAGTTGTTTCATTGACTATAGCAAATTTCAATAAAACACTCCAATAATTGGCTGATGATTAAGTATTGTTACAAGTCATATAACCTAATCTTGGGATTTACTGTAACAGTGCTCAAAATCTTAAATTGCTGCTCACTCAGAGTTGTGCAGGATCCATAATCACTTATTTGCCAACAAATTGGCTTTTATGCTTTCTCCATGTAGTAAAGTAAAAGAGTGAACCTTGCTACTCTACTTTAAGTCGCACTGTATGACATATGTATTCAAACAACTTTTGCTAATACCTTTGACACTGATTCTTTCAGCGACTTGGAACACCCATCCACAACAGCTCCGCACACATATTTTTTTTTTTCTCCCTACTCAAGAGTTTCTAAGTAATCACAAAGTTCATACTAGTGTTTTACAGCCGTAAGTATCTATAAGTTGGAGGCTGTTACATCCATTTGGGTATTTTCCAAACACAGCTTGACATACCTCGTTTAGGATTTGAGTTGCATTCTTTGCTCTTAACATGTCTGGAGTCTCCTCTAAAGCTGTTAATCCTTTACCTTTGACACCTTCCTCCAGATCCTTCTTATACTCTTTCTGCAAAAGAAAGAGAACAAAAACTGCAAAGGCAGACCAAAGAGGGTGCTACACTCTGCAACTTCATTGCAAAATTTAAAAAAAAAATAAATCCAAAGCCTCCAAAAGCAAAAAGAATTTTTTAAACCAACAAAGAATATTTTATAGGATTGTATAAGAACTAATGCAAGAGTACATAAATGATTATTGTTTATGATTATATGCACCCTGCTGTGCAACACTCAGGCTGATGAATGTCAGAAAGAGACACAGTAATTATGAACACAGTTAATGAACAATGAAATAAATGTCCCATGACAGATTAGGCCACAGCGCAAAACAGATGTAAATAAGCTTCATGTGAATGATCAGGAAAGTGATGAAAAAGAAATGCTACTGAGCACCCTTAGTGGAACTACTGAACTTTACAGAAGAAATAAGCTGAGAATGGCTGCTACCTCGCTGGCTATTTTGGTTGCATATTTGACATGTAGTAAGGACGGTGTCATCTCCAAGCCAGTAAGGTTTCTGCCCTTCATGGACTCTTCAAAGTCCTTCTTATATTCTTTCTAATGAGAGTAAGAAGAAAAAAAAAGAGCAAAATAGGAAATATTTATTACATTTTTTCTAACAATGTGAAAAACTGCTGGGAGGACGGAGCTGAGGTTTGATATTAGGGTGACAATGACAGTCTGCCACAGACAGCACCGTGGGCACCTAAAGCAGTAAATCCTGTTCCTACTAAAGCCCGTGAAACAGCTCGGTAATTTCAAGGGAAATATGACCTGACCCTGTCTTTTTAAAAATCTTTTTCTGCTTATTTATATATGCAGAGAATGCATTCAACGGAATCACTCACACTTAACGACAAAAGGACTCATACAACTGTTTTTCAGCCTTCACCTGTGACAGGAGAAGATTATACTTCAGACAAATAGAAAAGAACCACTTGAGGAAATAGAATGACGGGCAGAGGCAAAAAGAAATAAATGAGTTTCTTAAAAATAGAGTTCTGAGGTGACAAGAATAACTGGGGTACTTCATATTACATTTCTTCTAAAGACTGAAAGACTTCCTTAAGCTTAGTTTCCTGACAGCTTTGCACGAAAAGTTACAGACAATTTGCACTTCATCGTGAAAGCTTAGGGAATTTTAAATGCATTATTTTGTAGCTAATATAAAGAAATGTGATATAGCTAAATTTTCAGTCTATCAGCATACACAAGATGCAAGTAGATCTGCCTCGAACGTTGTGAAAGTTGAACTATAAAAAATAAATCTTGAAGTTTTTCACTGTACCTCACTCTGCATGAGCTGAGATTCCTTTGCAGTAAGGTACGTTGGAGTTTCGAAGTCCAACATAGGTTTTCCTTTTTCCTTCTCATACTTTTCCTTGTATTTCACCTGAGAAAAGAAAAAAACATTTACTCTCCTAAATAATCAAAGAACCAATTTGTTGACTAATGTGTGCCTACTTTGGTCAACAAATCTGTGGTAATAAATGAATGTCTAACATTGTTGACTTTCCTAAAAAAATCCATATTATTGACCATAAAATGTAAAATCAAAGGTCAGGCTTGCAGCAAAATGCGTGTGACCTAAAATTCATCTCCTGTGGCACAGAATTAGCAGCGCCAGCTCAGATTTCAGGAATTTACTGATCACAAGGAGGAGGACAGGGAGCTGTACAGCTTCACCTTGCAGGCAGTCAGGCTGGTCAGGAGCCTGAGTTCCACCTGTGGCACCTTACGGGATGGCTGGAGGGTTAGAAGCAGGGGTTAAGAAGATGCGGTTCAGGAACTTGCTCAGTAATTCCGTGTGTGAGCATCCAGGAAGTAAAATGTCCAAGGATGAAGATATTTCTGCTTCGAATAATATTATCCAGCCTTTAAGGCATCAATTTTCAAGTAATCCTGGGTCTTTGGCTGAGACAGATCCTGATCTCGAACTGGAGCAACAAGCAGTGACTTAATCTTTAACTACAAACTGATCAACAACTGTTTTCTGGTAGTTCTTTGCTATGCAACCCTTTCGCTCTGCTGTGCCATGCAGTAGAACAACAACTACGGCCCCTTGTGTTCCAGCAGCAATTTCTCTCTTGCTTTACAGTCAATAAATACCTTGAACAGAACCTGGAACAGAGAGGATTAGAGAGCAACTCAGAGCATTTGTTTCTGTGGAATGATTCACCATTTGCTGCTTTCCAGAGGGAAAAAACTGCCAGACACATTTAAGAGCAGGAGTAGGTACTGGCTTGGCTAAAGCCAGTTTGGGTGCAGAGAAAGAATGGCACAGCTCTCCTGCGTATCGTTTGAAGCTAGACTGGATAAAGTAGCTGCACATATACTGTCAGCAGCAACCCTACTTCTCTCAACCTCCAGTTTCTGTGTTTACCAAGTCCTTTTTTTCCATAGAGGACACCAGCCTGATAAATGTCTTACTATGTAAAAAGATCCATATATAACAGACATCAGTAACTTTGACATCTTCTCTGGAGCGAAGAAATAATACGGGCATTTTAACATGTGCTTTAGCCTTGCAAATGTGCAAATATTTCTCAGACTTGTTCACTCAGGTGCAAAACGTTTGTGAAGCAAACAGGCACAGAAGTTGTGACATACTGGAGAGTTTGCTGGGGTGACTTCAGCGATGGAGAATGGAACGTCTCCATCACTGGGTTAATCTCAGGGTTAATGAGAAACACGTGACCAACTTACGTGGCTCTGTAGTTCTGATGCCTCCCTTAGATGAACCTGTTCAAGATTATCTGGCACCACATGGTAGTGACCCTTACTCTTCTCATACTGCTTCTTGTACTGGTACTGAAGGGAAGGTGTCAAAAATCATCTCAACAAAAAAAAAAAAAATCCCTCCACAGTTTTACTTCTTAGGTCCAAATCAAAGCAACACTTCAATGGAACATCAAAGAGAAATTAGAAACAGAAAAAAGCAAAACAAAACCAAGAAGCTTAATGCCCAGGATCAGGTATCACTTCTAGAGATGTGGGTGAACTGTTGTCTTTTTTGGACCATTTTGATTGCAACAAAGATTATTTCAAAACCAAGATTAAAAAAGGAAAAAGAAAAAAGAAAACACAGCGGATACATGAAAGGGCTTTACCAGGCAAGAACGATTTTTGTCTTTTCTCAGTAAAATTATTAAGTTAGGCATAATTCTGTACATTTACAAGAGAAGGACGTTAAACATATATATGAAATGAAGAAAACAGCAAAAAAAAATTTAAAAAATAAATATAGTAAGCAGTAGAAAAAAAAGTTTAAAAAAAAGGAAAGAAGAAGAAAGTGGTATTTGTTAGTGTAATAAAATCAGTTAAAAAGTAATAATCAATCCACCAAAAATCATTAGAGGATTTAAAATATTAGAAGTTCAGGAGCTAATAAAGATTTCCCTTCCCAGAGGACAAACGCAGTGAAGTTGCTTGTTAAGTAGGAAATAATCATTAGAAAGCAGAGGAAGAGATCACTACCAGGTGATGTCCTGTGAACAATTACAGCAGGTGTAATTGTTACACTAAGAGAGTTAGCAGAAATCAATTCAGAATGGAATCCATAGTAACGGAAAAATTATATGGATGTGGGATTAGTTAAGGAGCTTACGCTACTGGCGAGCTGGCTTGTGCTCAGGACGTGGTTCATGATCAGCGATTCAGACATGTCTGTGACAGGCTTATGGAGTTTCTTTAAATCTGCCTTGTATTTCACCTGTAGGGAAGGAAGGACAAACGACGTCAGAAAAAGCGGCTGCTAATAAAGCCTGTGATGCAAAATGTGTTAATGAAATACAGAGGAAATGAAAAAAAAAGTCAGGGAAATTAAAAGTTTCCCTTAAAGAAATTCGAAAAGCAAAAGTCAAAATACCTCACTAGCCATGTTGTGAGCATCCTTCATTGTCTTGTAGATTTTAGCCTCCTTTAAATCATATTTTGGCTTTTTACCCTTCTCTTTGGAAAAATTCTCCTTGTATTTCACCTAAATTAAAAAAAAGAACAAACACAAAACACAGATATGAGAACTGTTCTCGACTACTCACCTGTCTGGCTGCAGAAGGCAAGGAGACTCTGCTCCAATGCTGGCAGTAAGCAGAAGAGCAAAGATGTAGTAACCTGAAGACATCCATTCAAATAAAGGCTATTTTAAAGATGACCTGATGTAGAAATACAAAAATAACCTCTCTCAGTTTTTCATTCAGCGCACAGGTTACATATCTCACTGTAAAAATAAGAGATGTAGTCAAGAGAATTTTGTTGACAAAATCCAGCTAAATTCTGACCCTCAGAGATGTAGAATTTTTCACTTGATGGTAACTGTGCATAGATGAAGGATGCCCTATTTCACAGAGAGACAAACCAACACAAGCATAAAGAGTATTTAGTATAAAGAGTATTTATAAGAAATTTTTTTTTAAGTTCTTCTTGTGGAAACATGAGCTTTAAAAACTGCCTCAAGACACACATGCACTGAAGGTGGCGATATATCAAATACTTTTACCTGCACATACTGTGTTCTGTATAAATAGGAGATGAAGAAGGATGCCCGTTATCACAAAGAGAGTAGTGATGCAATTAATTACTAGGAATTAGACTGTGCAAAGGTCTTAGTAACACTTCCAAACCCCACTAGCACCAGCAAGGTGAGCCATCACACTGTGAGCCGTAATAATCCAGCAGGTGCAGGCTGGGGGCACAGGAATGTTTTAGGAATGAGGGTTTTGCTAATTGCTAATGACTTAAATGTGGGCAAGTCCTCCCCATCCATCACGACCTGTCCCATGCCACTACTGCAGCTGCAGCTAAAGGCCAGTTCCTCACTATTTCTTGTAAAGCTACAGAAGGGACAGTTCTGTTTGGAATATTTTGGGTCGGTTAGGTTTTGCTACCAGAGATGCGTAAAATTGTTTCGTAAGAGTTACAGAAGAGTGCAATAAACCTTCAGAGTATTAAAGTTCTGGCTCATCTAAACAGATCCTACAGTTAGTATAGGTGCTCAGCACCGTTAGAGCAAACATCAGTAGAAAAACTGAGGATTTTTCATGTCTTCTCTGTAGGAATAGTCTGCCTGGGCTGGAAACAAGTGAGGCAACACTTCTTCCTGTTTACCAATCCACATTTCCTTGGAGATACTTTGTACAAAATAAGCTAATTACCCCCTTCCCTGGTCTAAAAAGCAAGAACTGAAGAGCTGTCATCAGTCTTTCTGAAAGAATTTGATCTTGTTCAGGACCAAGATTACACTTATAAAAAGCATGCAGAAAATACAAGACTGAGGCTGGAAAGGAAAGAGTATTAATGGTTCTTCAGAAGGAAACCTTATCTCCCAAGCAATATTCATGTGTAAAATGAAATTAAAGAAATAAAATAGTGAAGAAGCAATAATTAAGTTGAGGAACAGCTGACACATATTAGAGGGGTTTTTTTACGGCAGATACAGAAATGTAAACGGATCATTTTCTATTCGTAAAGAAAGATGTTTGAATGCAGAATTAAATCACATTCCACAATCACACTTTATACTTTGAATTCATTGTCATATTCTTGACGGTACAGCACCATACGGTTGGTGCTGGAGGCCACTGTTGCTTTTTGGCTTTGCAAAATATGCCAATGCTGAGACAAAACACGCAGTGAAACAGGCAAATGCAGAAATTACTCAGCTGCTGCAAGAGAAAGGCTTTTAACATCTTTTGACAGAAAGGTATTAGCTGTAACCTCACAAAATTAAAACCAAGCCCAAGTAAATGAGAATCTGTTAAGTTTTGCAAGCTGTGGAACATACGATCAAGATCAGGCCATCATGCCCAAGAGTTCACTTTTTTTTAAGGCCAGAAGTAAAAATGTTCCTGGAAGATTTACACAAAAATAAAAGCAAGCATGCTAGACAGGCAGATTAAATTAAACTAAAAAAAAGGCAAGTGGACAAGCAAACTGGACATAATGCTTTATAAAGGAGACGTTTATGAGATTATTGGCCATTTCTCCTCATAAAAGACGATTTTAAGAGGAGAACCGGTCAGCATTGGAGAAGAGGAATAAGAAAAAAGGATCTTATTATCACCAAACGAGCATAAACATGATTTCTTCTTCTTCTTGTCATTGTATTGTTCAGCTTAAGAATATTTGGTTCTACTGCAGACTCTTGATTTTCCTGACAGACACAGTGGATGACATTCAAACATGCGACACTTACATGCAGCAGACATAGCGAGATGTGGGGACCCCATAATTCCCCTTTTTTTCATTTGGAAATACACATGTAAAACTGAAATGGGACAGATCTGTCTGCTGCCACTTCAAAAACTGCTGTGCAGCCAGCATTGTTCCCTTTTCCAAAGGTTTTGAGATGGCAAGAAACAGAAGAACCTCTAATCACTGCAGGGTACACTGCTGGGGCTGTTTCGTCACAAACTGTGCTTCCATTATGCCATCCTGGCACAAAGTAAAAAGAAGAGTTTAAACGAAGTTTAAGCAAGGTTTAAATAGAAGTTGCAAATTCGAATAGTTGAAGTTCTACTGCAAAGGCTACACATGTGGTATGACTCTTCATTGAAAAGCAACCAGCGCCATTGTTCAGGTTTGTCACACACACGTACTTCCATTTTCTGCACAGTTTCAGGAAAAACAGCTCAAGCTTCTATGTCTGGGTTTAGGTTTTTCATGTGGAAAAGGTGAATTTTCACATTTCCTGAGTGCATTGAAACGTCCATTAAAAACATTGGTAGTTCCAAAACCATTACGAAAGGATTAAGAATGTTTTGCGCTTCATGTGTTTCTGCACAAATTCCCCACCCACAGATTCCCCATGCACTGACTTTCCAGAGGAAAAGAAGGTCCCATCTAACTGAGCAGTTTTGCTACGTTCAACATCAGTGACACAAAACGATCCACGACAACCAATGCATCATAAACCTTTTAACGGCCTAGAATTGTAATACAATATGCAAGCAAGAGACAGATGCATAAAAAAGGCATTCCCAGACGCATCACTTAAAGTTATCTTACATGGCTACTTAGCATATTAGCTTTCTTAAAGGTTCTCATCCATGGGGTATCGTAAGATGCAGCTCCATGCCCTCTCATATGTCGTTTGAGGTATTCTGCCTATAATGCGTAGCAAGAAAGCAAGATCAGAAATGCAAACAAATACAGGATTCAAGCACGAAGTGGTGAGAAAGAACCAAACTGAAGTGAGGTGCCGGCACAATAAATGGTCACAGGAAATAGTAAGCGTGTGCTTCAGCCTGATCGGAGAATATGAGCATTGTACAAAAGAGAGTAAGCTTTTGCTAATAAAACATACTAACTCCAAACCAGAAGATTCTTTTAAAGGCACAAAGGAAAAAGAAAGCAGTTGAAAGAAAATGAATGTCCATCTTATAAATGATGGATAACAAGAGTTAGGTGAAAGGCTACTTCTTTTAAAGCAAATACCCAGAAAAGTTAAAAAAAAGAGAACAGCCAACACGTCAAACTTAGCATTTGAAAGATCTTGTCATGGCATGATTTTAAGGAGATTCTATACCTCCAGTGCTGAGATTTAATGAGTCATTTGACAAATAAATCGCTTGCACTGGGATTTAGTTTTTACTTTAAAGCGTTGCCTTTAAATTATTCCCTTATCCCCTCATCTAGAAATAATAGAATAATGCTAATATTATAACCGAAATAATACTATGTCTCGTTTCTCTCACTGCTTAAAAGTTTCATGAACTTTTTATTATTACCTGGCTAGTTAGCTTGGACACCTCCTTTGCCAGTTCAATATCCGGACGTCCCAGCATGGTTACACCAATGCCAGCTTCTCCACGCTTTTTATATTCAATCTAACAAAGAAGGGGGGGGAAGCACATAGTTTATTAGTGATGGCATTCTCTTTTAATCATTTTACTGACACTGTTTTTTAACAGTGAAATTACTGCTAAAGAATTATACAGAACACTTAAAACACACTTACATCACTAATTAACTTGGCAGCCTGAGTTGCTTTCTTAATATCTGGTCGATCTGCTATAGGTGTGTAGTGGAGCTTTGACTTGGCATCTTTCTTGTATTCAATCTAATTCATGATGATGGACAGAGGAAAGAAAATTACTGAGGAAGCTACTTAATAAGGACACAGCAATGTTGCTGGGAAACAGCATGGGGAGGTTTTTTATTATTTTTAAAATGATTTCACAAAGAACGGATCTGGGAATCTGTTTTTGCAAATTGTCTACAAAGAAAGAAATAAGCACGTGCAATTCTGTCTGTATTTGAAGGAATGAAAAAAATTATTAGATGGGATTGCACTAGATTTCTTTAAATCCTACTGTGTGACTAAGCAGAACTATGATTTTCAAAGAAATCCTTTATTTCAGTGCAATTTTACATCTGTAAATATTTGGAGACTGGGAGGAAATCCAGAAGTTTTGGAACTTTTGGTTTTGCCAGTTGACTTTGAATTTGCTAATGCAAGCTACTTAACTCACTAAAAAAAGAAAAAAAAAGACAAACTTACTGTGCTCTGTTTTTTAGCAACTTCCATGGCATGTTTCACTTCGGGAGGCTCCAGCATGACAGAATAATTAGACTTGCCTTTCTCCTTTACAAACTTCTTTTTATAGTTTGTCTGTCAAAAGCAAAAAGGGCCAGATGTGATTTTTTTTTTTTATTTCACATGAAGGTAAATGCTACTGAAACTTGAAAATAAGCTCACTGAAAGAGTTAGGAAGGATAAAATACAGTCTCCTCAGCTTTAAGATGTATAGTCCCCAGCTCGTTTGTCATAACTTGCACTTTAGATTACAAAAGCTTGCTACCTGGAGATAATGATTTCTGTTTAAACTGTCTTCTGGGAAAAATAAAGTCTGGATTAAGGGCACCAGTTGATAAACCAGCCCATCACTTTTCTGAAGAGTATTTCAACAGGTGCCCAATCAAATGCATTTAGCTCTTTGTTTAAGTCTCATTCTGGTAGGAATTAATGTTTTCAGGCTCCTTGGGCATTTTACGATGCAATTCTGAACACGTTGCACGTACACTAAAACATCCAATCAATTCAGGGCAGCAGGCATTAATCTGCCCGTAAATTGTTATCACACCAGTTACTTACCTCACTGACATTCTTGGTCACCTCTTTCACATGAGCAGTGTCGCGTGTCTCTGGCAGGGTTGTATAAGATCCATGTGGAAGCTGCTTCTTGCTATGTTCTTTGTATTTGTTCTGAAAGCACAGAATAAAACCAGGTAAAACACAGCAATGCAAGCCCTGACATCCCCCCTCGGCCCCCAAACTTTAAAAGGATGGACTTAAAATAAACAAATAACCCACTGATGTTTTACCTCAGATACAAGAGAGCTGACATTCTTAGCCAGGAGGATCTGTGGCGTATCTGGAACAACGTGGTACGTTCCTCGGGCTTTGTTGTGCTTCTCTTTGTATTTTATCTAGCAGGAAGAACAAATATCATTTTAAGAGATGTGTATCTCGTCTTGTGGTAATTTCAAAAGAAATTGCTGCAGCTGTGCCTGCCTGTTAGTGCAAAAATTTGCAGAAAACCCTGTATTTTGATGTTTTCCAAGATAAATTCATTCCAGCTTATGTATTCCTATAGATCTCATTTGGAATTTGATTAAGATACTGAATATTAATATATTGTTGGCGATTATTTAAAGATAGTCTGTGTTGCGCACAAGTTATATACGAAGCTTTTTGTTGTTTTCTCCTGATAATGTTTTCATTTCAACAGCAGTAATGTAGGGATATAGAAAAGGTCTAGAGTGTTCAAGCAATGTTAACTCTGAATATTTATTTAGTCCATGAACTAGGCCACTGCCATTTACAGGACTAAATTTATTTGGATTTTGCCAATTCATTTATTTTATTAACAGGACAAATCAAACAGCACAATGAGACTGAGAAGAACTTTTCAAAGCTTCACAATCCAATCTTATTTCCAGCAAATCAGTTTATGTAGAAAGCAAAGTTGTAGTAGAGCAAAAAAAGCGAGTGCTCAACTTACATCGCTGGCCAAGATGGCATTATTTAAGGCCAACACTGTGTTTTTATCATCTGTGACAGAAAGCTTGCATCCCTTTAGGAATTCCCGGTCCAGTTTGTATTCATACTGCAGGAATAAAAAGACAAAAGAAGAGAGTCTCAAATCTTCTACATTTTTAATATTATTTATTATTCTGAGCCTGAGAGATGAGGGAAAGGGAGTACTTGGTTTGTTCTGATTTTCTTACATCACTCTGCTGCAGAGACGACTTAGCTGCTTGAATAAAGTCAGGCCGATCCGCAATCCAGTGCCAACGGGCCTTGGCTGCTTCATATTTCTTCTTATAATCCAGCTGTTTATAGTGAAACAACAAGAAAAATAGAAGTTAATTGAAAGTTGCGTATATTCATATAGATGCAAATTGTCTTTCGGTCCTTAACAAAGAGAGAAGAGGTAAGAAAGTCTATCTACATCAGAGAAGGGCTCTCCTCTGACCAGTGTGTAACCCAGTGGGAGCCCATCCACTCCCGTTTTTCCACTGCCAGGTGGGGAAAGGAATGTGAATGACTGAAAAGACGTTATAGCTTTGGAGAAGGCGAGTGCTTTCAAGGCCACCAATAATAACAAACACGGGAGAGCTTCCATTGAAGAAATTACTCTGTCTACAAAAACATCATCACAAGGAATTTCTGGGACAGTTGTTTCTCTGTCAGGAAAACAGAGGTGAACTAGAGGAACAGTAGAAGTGTGATCACTGAGGACAGCTCGCAAGAGTGAACAGTTTAGTATGAAATAAATTAAAATGTATTTTAATCAAATATATTTCATTCAAGCAGCATAAGAATTAGAAGCAATGTCCAAGCTCAAAAATTTCAGTGCAACTGAAAATAATTTCTCATGGTCTCCACTGCCAATCCCAAACACTATCCATGATAAAATTAAAACAGTAACAAAAAGAACTCACATTGCTGTTCAGCGTGTAAGCGTGCCTTGGAGTCTTAATATGAACTGAATCTGCTTTGACATTGCAGTGAGATTTATTCCTCTCATACACTTCTTTGTATTTCAGCTAAAAAAGACAAACATAAAAAGTGTTTACATCATCATCAACAAGAAAAACAATAACACAGAAAAACCAGAATATTCAAAATTAAGATAAACCCCAGAAGAATTATATCAATGTGACTGGAAACAACCACCTGAAGAAGAAAGGGTCCTCTTCAGCAGCAATTCTCTTTCAACAGAAAATGTAGTGGGTCTAACTCCCCAGGAAGCACAGACTAAGATTTAACAAGATCTGAGCAGCAGTTTTGTCTGTTTCTACTGTTTTTCGCACCTCATAGAAAAGTTTTAAAGAAACTCATCTTCCAATAGGCACAGTCAATGCTTTCTGAAAATTCCTTTATAGAATCTCAAATTCAGCAGTCAGTTTGGAACCCAAAATTTGTACTTCAGGTCACATATCCCTTTCGAAGGTCTTTGTCTTTTGCCCCATGTTAGTATCTGGATACTACGGTTATTTTTCCCTCTTACATTTACTCATTAAATGGATAACCCACGTAGCATCTGAATAACTTTCACACTACTTATTCTCCCAGTACTGAGTTACAGAAGTGCTAGTATCCTCATTTTATTTATGGATATCTCATGAACAACAATATAAAGGTCACAGAGAAGGCCTAGGGCAGGGACTCTCAAATCCTTGATATTACTCTACCCACTTCAGCTTCCTTTTTGTCTCTTCTTTACAGCCCTCCATTGCCCCATAGTCAAAACACATATTTATTTTAGATCAGATATTTACCTTACATATTCACAATATCCATAAAAGCAATGATTAAACACCATCATGCATTAAGGACCTTATTCAAGGCTCCACAAAAGCCACTAGCCAATAGAGGAGAAAACCCAGAAACAAACTCCCTAAATCCATGCTTTAAAATTAGGTAACATTTCCAGCTCACAGTATTTATTACTAGTGAGGGCTGCTCTGCCCCAGCAAAAAAATTTCCAAGAAGAACATTGCATGAAAAAACTGCCTGAATACTTCTATGATCTATTGGGGGTTTTTTTCACAAAAAAAAAGCATTAAGAACATGTGAGGTTTTATATGCAAAATCCAAACACTCTAACAAGAAGATCTTTTTTTAATGACAGTGTAACAGATGAGTACCTAAAAGTACTGCATAGCAAAGTAAAAAGTTAATGATGTGTCCTTTTGATAGCACAGACAAGGAGAATTTACTTACGTCACTTATTCTGTCCTTGACCTTGCGCACATGCAGTAACATCGGCGTGTCGTGGATGGTGGTATAGCCTTTAGGCTTTGCTTTGTTATATTCCAACTTGTAAATAATCTGAAATCAAAAGTTATCAATTACATTATTTCTTGACATTATTTGTGTCAATCAAAAAAACCCCAAAAAACAAGTTGAGAAACACTGGGCAGTGACAACTGAAAATGTCATATTCTGAAGTATCATGCCGCAAAAGCCGGAATTGGGAGAAGGAGTTATGCGTGCCAGGGACTGATCACACTTACATCACTAATCTGTTTGTTGACTTTCGTAGTCCTTAAGTGTTCTGGAGTATCCACAACCACAGTATACTTGTCTTTCTTCTTTTCATAGTCCTTTTTGTATTGGATCTGGTGATTGGGAAAGAGCTTACGTTAATCGCACAAACCAAGACAAGACATCTTCAGCCCATAGGTTTATATTCACACATAAAACTGCAAAATCCTTCCACCAAAGCCAATGAAAGTTGCACATGCACAATGAGCTAAACTTTGCAAACCCCTTATTTGCCTAAGGGGCTGCCTGTCTGTTTGTGTGATTAGTTTTACATTTCTCTGACTGAGTGTAAAAGCTTCACTTCTATCTTAAATCTTCAAGACTGAGCCAAAAAAAAAAGCAATCTCAGCAGAGCAGTGACTTTTAAAATTCTTAACTGGACAAAATATCATTTCTGAATATTGATCAAATGAAGAGAAATGTGAAATATTTTACACAGCAGAAGATAAAAATAGCCACTGAATATACGACAATGCCAGTCTATTTTAAAGCCTTTGAGAGCAGAATTTATGTCTTGGTAATTCCTTTCTTAAAGATCACCTTGCTCTACTCAGGACTGTAAACCCCTGTTTTCACAGAACTGTGAGAACAGACTGTACAGCAAGAATGAAAATTCACTGTAGCCAGAGCAAGTGGCCAGGTGGAAGAGGTGAGAACGCATTTTTGAAAACTTTCATGCTCTGTCTTGCATCAGAAAACAAAACCATGCTTTTGAAACAGGACTATGACAGACAAAAAAAAAATATACAAACAAAATATAACACAAAGTCATCTCAGATGAACATGCAGGTCAGGCAGAGTGGTATTATTTTTTTTCTTCTAACATACTCAAACTTATCTATAAGGAGTTTTAAATGAGATACTATAAATCCATAGATAAATCAAACAAAAAGGTCTAGTAAAGTCCTTCGGTACCTTATTACTGAAGAAATTTGTTAACTCCGCTACTAGCAACAGAGAATTTTCCTCTCATGTAATTGTTTTCTACTGTTGCATTTAAAATGTTACGTGCCAGTTTCACCTGGCGCAGTCAGGGATCATTTTTAGCAGCTGGGGTTTCAGAATATAAAGGTTTCAGAATATAAAGGTTCTGTATGACCAAATAGACATATCATATTGACTTTCTACCTTCTAAATCCTACCAGAACTGGCAAAAGGAGAGGTGGTTTTTTTCATAAACTGTGAAGTGATCACATGAGGACTGCTTTGCTAGCCTTGCCTTAAAACAATCGGTAGTGAAATAAATCTATGAAAACACAAATTACTGCAGACTTGTACACCTATACTGTTCCTAAGAGCGCTCAGAAGTGCAACAGGACTCTGTTGTGTATCTAGGCAAAATCTGACACCGTTCTCAGGCAGAGTGGTAGATGAGTGCTGCAAGGTGACTGCCATATTACCTCACCGTGTACGTACTAAATAAAGGGACTTGTGTTATGAGCATTAAGCACATCAACAAAACCTTGGAGTCGGATAGCCATAGAAGCGTAGAGAACTCCCAAGCATTAAATATTAGAAGTCCAAGCAGCTAAATTGTCTATACAACATCTCCTAGAGCAGCAATTCTTCATATTACCTGGCTCTTTAAGTAAGTGTTGTAGAGTGCTGTCAGCATATCTGGCCTCAGAATCTCATTACATCCTTGTTGCAGGAGCATCTTGGCAAAGGATGTATATATTTTCTGTTCATGCAAACGGCAACGAAGCACAGAAGAGATTCGTGAACACCATAAACAACAACACAGCTCTAGATCCCAGACACTTTGAGAGTGGAGAGATTCAGGCAAAGTACCATATGTATTCATTCAGATGTGCATACAACTTACATCTATATAATTAAGAATGCCATGAGTATATAGAAAAAGATTTGCATACCATCCCCTTAAGGAAACTGCAAAAATATTTTTTGGGATGGAAGAGCAAATTACAGATTAAGGTGAGGGCACTCAGAAGCCAAATACGTCATGGTAGCTTGAGTAACGAGTAAGATGTTTGTAAAGGTCATTAGAAGAGAGGCAATAAAAAAGAAATGCATGATACAACATGCATTTTTTTTTATAGGCCTCTCCAATGACTTCAAGAGGCATTAGATTTCGGATGTCAATTGATGCACAACCTATGAAAGTACATACAGTAGAGATTAGCTCACTCAAAAAGCAGCAATTCTTTTTGGGTGGCAAAACGAAGACTCGTCTGATCGACTGAACTAAATTATCGCAAGATCGCAGGCAAACCCTGTGATGTTGCCAGCTGTGGACATTTCACACAGGCAAAGAGCAGCTGTGAGTGAACCAGGCACTTTGTGGCAGCACCAGCCGGTGCTCCGACGGTACCTGGCTGCTCAGTGTGGTCCCCCACTTGGCCAGGAGGTTCCTGGGGTCATCCACAATAACGCTGTACCTATCTTTGAGCTTCTCATAGGCAGCTTTATATAATTTCTGCTCAGAATAGCATAACAGAGTGTAACAAATTAGAAGAGAGTGAGACACAACAAGATCATAGTTCTGGCCATTGAAATCTCTTTACCTGGGCTGTTTAAAGGTTGAGATTGAAGGTTATAGCCAAGAGAGAAAAATACATTAATAAAAAACACACAGAGAGAAAATATTTTCAAATAGTATACACATTTCCACCAGAAAGGATAATCTGTAGTTCAAGGGTTCACTGCTTATCAAACTTAGTATGAAATGATAGCCATGATTGATACAGGAACAGTATCTGCTGTGAAACAAGTTTTCTTACCTTGAACAGATAATACCATAATACATTTACTGATAGGTAAACAATTTAACATAATGTCTGGTGGAAAAAGAATTAAACACCAAGATGTGAGAGTCTAAATACATTGTGCTTTAATGAAAAGCATCAGAGTCTGGTGTGGTAATGCCAGCTTGAAGCTGATGAGAATTCACCGGGAACCCAGTGCTTTCCCATGGGCTTTGTCCTGTGGGTGCACAGGACTTCTCCTAGAAGCTCCACTGGTGATCTTTAATCTATGTTTAGCCAGACCCATGGGTTGGAAAAAAAAAAGATTTAATGAAACAGCAAAACTACTATTAATAGTAATGCCAACAGGCACACCCCTAAGTTATACTCAGCCCTGGGAGTGTCTGGTGGCCACAACAAAGGAAAGGCAGTCCTTGGGAGCAGAATGGCAAGCGAGCCCCTCCAGAGATGGAGAAGCAGAAGGAACCCCTGTCCTCAGCAAAACCTTTTTACTGAGGGTGTCGTTTATGGGATGGGATATGGTTGGGGCAGGTACCCTGGTTTGTGCCCCGTTCCATGGCCAGGCTGGGACTCCATCTCAGCAAAACCAGGACGTAATCTTAAACCCAGGGGCATTCATTAACCCTCTTTTCTACTGTGCTGTGTTTGTTGTTTCTTTAGCATTTATAGGAAAAAAAGGAAAAGTAAGTAGTAGAGTGGGAGAATTCAAGGCAAAATATCTGAAGTGAAACAGAGCTATGGTGACTTTAGATATTATATTATCTCCGTAGCACTGATGGGTTTTTCCAATGTTTCAGGAAAGCAATTGTGATTGTCTCTATACGTTTTTCACAGGAAAATCAACAATTGGTGTCACTAAGCAAGCAGCATTATTTAAGTCAGCATTTATTTACGAGTCAGCAAAGGCTAAGTTTCTTTGCAAGGACAAAGTAATGGAACAGGGGCCAGGATTTCGCTTTTTAGTTACCGTAAACCTGCCCTGTGCTAATAGACAATAAGAACAACCTCATCTTTCATCATTTTAGTCTGTCGTTAAGACAACTTTAGGCCTAGGTATATTTTGATTTATTTATTATTTCATATGGAGGATCAACCTTCATCTTGGTATTAACATACTCACACTTACTACTTCAGTATGAGACTCTGCAGAGCTCTTTAACACTTACCCCATCCATCAGCTGAGTTGCGTATTTAAAATGCATGTTACTTGGAGAGTCAGCTACATACTTAAAATTAGACTTAGTCTTCTCAAATACCTCCTTGTACTTACACTGGAGAAAAAAACCAACACAACAAACACACAAAAAATGTCCAATGTTAATCCAAAGAAGGGTAAGGTAATGAAAACACATGATTTTAGAAACAATCTGCAGCAAGACCACGGTCGAGTTACTGCGCATGTGCATGGAACAAAAAATAGTTGTGTATGTAGCAGCTTGCAGGATGGAAATATCACCTCAAGTAAGCAATGGAAATTTCAAATCTTCATCATTTTAAAGCTAGACTTGGAGCCAGCAGAAAATATACTATGAAGCTGATATCTTTGCTAGAAACAGAGAGGATAAGTAAAAGAGCACTTTGCCTCTGTTTTCTTATATAGCAGGAACCAAAATTTTAAATGCTATACATTAATTTCTACCATAAGCTATCCATATCAGTGTCTAGGGAAGAACTGGATTCTCCCATGAAAAGTTTATTTACAATACAATCAGTTGCCAAAAGTAAAACATTTAGCAACAATTCAGAGTGTTTTACTTACCCCACTGTAGAGCACTTTATTCTTTTCTGCTAGAACAAAACTTGGAGTATCCCAAGCATAACAACCAGTGCCTTTGAGCCATTCTAAGTCTTCCTTGTATTTAACCTTTGGAAAAGAAAGAAAAGAATTCCATTTTAAGCAGCACCAAGTGGTAGCTGATCAATGCTGAAATGGCACCTCACCACAAGGTGTAGCAAACAGAGCTACATCCATTATTATTCCATTGTAAAACAAGTTACTTTTTGCTCATACTTTTCTGATGGATTCAGATTATTCACACACCTAATCCATCATTAGCTGTTAGAGTTCCTGCATGAATTAAAAAGCATTTATTCTTGTACATTCAAGGGGTTGTTGTATATTAAATTAAAGGTTGTTACAGAGTTAACGAACAAATCTAAACAAACACAGCTGAAGTGAGTTAAGACCATTCTGTTGATTTCAGAAGGAGATGGGCTCTGATTTTTGCCATCCGATTTGCTCTGTCATTTCACAGATCTGCCAGGTGAAAGTGTAAATCACTTAAAAAACTTCAGCTACCTTCTTGTGCTCAAGAAACAAGGCTTGGTTTGCATTTTGGAAATATAGCTTTCAACCTCTCCCAACCAGGAACTATTTGAACTCACATCACTAATAGCATCTGTGACTGCGCGGTGATGGAAATGCTCTGGCCGGTCTGGGATAGATCTCCAGATTCCTAACTGGCTCATATAATTTTCCTTGTATTTCACCTACAAAGAAAATTAAGAATGAAGTAAAACAATCTGAGAACAGAACATTCCAGACCATGCAGTTTCAAGACATTCATTTTCCTGAAACATCAGAACTAAAAGAGTGGAAATGAGATTAATTAGCATTAACCTTCGTCACATCAAAGCCAAACGAGTGTATAATATTCCACAGAAGTAAAAAAGTTAGTATCAATTATACTGATCATACTTTTCTAATTTTCTGACACACTTAAATAGAACAGTTGCATAAATTGCATATTCTAGGTTATTAAATGACAAACACTAATCACGAATGACAGTGTTGTATACATACGCTGCTGATATCATCGGTGACCTTCCGATGATAGACAATATCCAAAGCGTCTTTCACTGTGTGGTATTTGCCCTTAGTATTCTCAAAGGTTTCTTTGTAGCGCAACTGGAAAGAAAAGTAACATAGAAAGAATATATTATACTTCAATGTCAGAAATTGTTTTAGTGAAATTTCCTACTTATTAGGAATAACATCCAGGGATATATTGCTGTCCAACATCCTAATGTAAGCCTTGAGGAACGTTAAGAAGCTGCATTTGCCTAGATTCAAATACAATTTGCCTGAGACTTACAGTCAAAATTAGAGAAAAGGAGTTGCTATATCTAAAGAACATTCCATCCTATTCACTTTCAGACTGAAGACTGAGGAAAAGCCACCTGTGTACCACAGGGCTACTCTGTGGAACAGTGACAGTGCCACTTTTTGGCATAAAAAAGCCTACTTATCCCCTGTTCCACGTCCTCATCTACAAACCAGAAAGATCATTCCAGTCTTTGGAGAAAGACCGTCAGAGGAGAAATTCAGACGCACAAAAGAACTGGGATGCTCCTTTGTGGTATTTAAAAATCATTCTGAAGAGAGCAGTAAGACTAATTATCAGAACAAAACACCAGCCCAGTACATATACTTTCAAGATCCGATGTGCAATCTGAAATACACAGTAAAGATCCCAGGAATGAGTACTCTTAGCCATTGCCTTAAATCACGAACCACTATTCTGCACTTAAAGAAATATCTGTTTCACTGTAAGAAACTTAGGTGCAGCAGCTCAGAAAAAAAATTTTCTCTGAACTACTTCTAAATTAAAAAATAAGCATGTTCACAGTGACATGCAAGTTTACTTCTAACACAAAACTGAGACGAAAATAAATCTGATAAAAGGTGTTCTGTCCTGGCTCCAGCATCAATCATTTCACTCCAGTCTGCACCATTTAAAGATTTCATGTGTAAGCGAATTATTTTACGTCTACTTTTAATCCCACAGATCAGTGCAATGGAAAATGAAAATGTGTTACAATACATGAAAAAACCCCAATACATGACATCAAGTAAAAACTTAATAATCTCTGTAATATCAAATGGAAATGTACATGCAAATGGGGTGACCTAGTTTATGACCACAGTGAGATAGTCTATGCTTTGCCTGCCTGTTCCCCATTGAACCTTTTCCCATTCGTTTTGTAAAGAAAGCAAGAAAAAGCAGCACTGAAAGTGTTCACAGACTACATACATCACTGGCGTTCAGGTACGCTCTCTTGGCTCTGATCAGGACTGGTGTGTCAGGGATAGGTGTGTATTTGTCCTTCATCTTCTCATACTGGGTTTTATACTTTTTCTAAGAGAGACAGCAAAAAGAAGAAGTTACTCCTTTAATCTTAGAAGCGGTTGCTAATCTGGTATTATGCTAACGCCCAGGGGTGCTGCACTGAGTGCATGGCAGAAATCTATGTAGCAGAGAGTTCAGGAATGAGTAGAGTGCTCTAAACCACTGCCTCAGATCACAAATCACTATTCCATGCTTGAAGGAAAAATCAGTTCCACTGTAATAACCTTATGTGCAGAAGCTCAAAAAATAAAGTCATTCTTGCAAAGTGCTTCTATCAAAACTTCAAAACCTCAGATTCTGCAAACAATCACTTCGAAACAGGTATCTTACAAAATACTAAAAGATATTTAAAAATTGTACTTTTTTTACCACACCTTATAAAGGAAATGCAGAACTTAAGCATGAGAGACAGAAACCTAAACAAAGGGTAAACAGATCTGAGCCTTTAAACCATCAGTAAAATTAGGAATAAAGCTTTTAAATGGTTCAGCATAGCAGTACCAAACAAAAAGATCCCAAATACCTTACCTCACTGACCATGTCCTTTACAGTCCTAGCATGTGTAAAGGCCGGTGTCTGCCCATCAGCATGGTGGTGGGGTCTCTCTTTTGTGGCAAGTTCCACGTACAAGTACTGAAGCAAGAAGAAAAGTATCAAAAAATGTACATTTCAAGTAGGTTTTACTTTCTCTCTCTGAAAAATATCTGTAAATTCACAATGTTGACATAACCACACAGTGTACCCCAGTAAAAAAAGTAATGTGCCCTTTATTCTTTCATGCTATTGCAGTTTGTGCTCCTGATAATCTGTAACTGCCACTAACCTGGTCGCAAAGTAAGAAGTCAAATGCATGTGACATTTATGACCTCTCTGCCCTACATTCAGACCTAGCTTTAGATAAAAGCATCCACAAGGTCTGTTTTTTCTCTGGAGAGAACCTTCATTTTGTTCTGCAAATTTAAGAATTCCACAAAATTTGTAGCTAATAACTCAGCTAATGAATTACTATATGAATAAAGAAATGATGATGAACAAAAGTAAATGGACAAAAATATTTATCCCTCTGATGAAGGCAGAGTTTCAGAGAATTTGAACAGAACTGTACAGTCATTTTATATGTCATCTCTAGGAATTCTATGTTGCTTTGAAATGGCCCAGAAAGATTTTGCTGTACTTTACAAGTATATTAAGAAGAATTTAAGAATATATTAAGATTGATATTTTATCTGAACAAATTTTTTCACCTGGCTCTGTATTTTTTGTCCTTCCTTGGCTCTTAAGAAGTCAGGTGTATCAAGGACAGAAGTGTATTTTGTCTTCAGCTCATTGCCTGCAGCTCTGTAAACCAGCTGGAAAAAGACAAGTCCATGAATTAGTTCCTCTCTTATGTATGTTCGTTTAGCAGCTGAACAATCACGGCTTTGCAATTGTAACACCTCACATATTTCAGAAAAAAAAAAAATAAAAGCTCAATTATAGCTAATAAAGATGTGCAAAAACAACACAGAACTTACTTCACTCAAATGAGTTTTTAGCTCCTGAACTGCTCTGTACCCAGGGGTATCCAATACCACATTGTATTTAGCCCACATCTTCTTTGCAGTACCAGTGTATATATAATTAGACTGGAAAAAAGAAAAGCAGTTTTACTTAGAAGCTTTTATTATTCTTGGTGGTAAAGAAAATTTTACAGTGTAACCTAACAGGGTTTTGAAACAACGAACTAGCTGCACAGTTATGTGTCATAACTTCTTACTCATTTTCAAGTATCTTTTAAGTTAGCTTCCTGGAAGTACGTATGCATGAAAACAAATCAATTGTTCTACGTGGTTCTCAGAAGAAAAGTCTTACCCAAAGCTTACGCAGCTGTCGAGCACGGACCATATCAGGAGTATCGTACAGGAAGCAACCCAAGCCCTTCAGCCACCTCAGATCCTCTTTGTACTTATTCTACGAGGGAATTAGAAAAAGAAAAATCAGAAGTTAACTTTTGGGATAATTGCATTCATCAGTCCATAAACACAGTTACAAAGCATTTATCTATTAGAGAAGAGAATGCAATTGATAGAAGTCAAATTTGACTTTCAGTATAAAGGTAGTAGGTCTATTGTGCCCAAGTACCAGGTATCTTAACAGAAGCTGCTTACATCACTTGTGATGTCGCCAACGTAGCGGCAGTGCAACACCTCCGGAGTGTACGGCAAGGAAATCAAGTGTCCCTGCATCTTAAAGAAATCCGACTTGTAGATCAGCTGAAATACAAACACAAAACAGCATTTCACATGTTTGTCCAGGCTGAATATTCTAAGTCTCTTCTGGTTTCTATGTTAGAAAGACACGTACATCACTGACAGCTTCCTGCGTTGCTCTGACTTGACGGATCTCTGGTGTGTCTGGAGTGGGATGAATCTTGTCCTTGTACTTATGGTATGTCGCCCGATACAGCCTCTGGATTAAAGGAGACAGCATTCTGAATGTTAGAAACTTGAAAAGGCAAGCAGTTCTCTTTTAAGGGCAGGGCTTTTTTTGCTAAGTATTGCATAACTACCAGAACAAAAGGAGCAAATGTTTTTTTTTGACCAGGCAAAGATTCTCCACAATTGGTTTTGATAGCAGCACCTCTAATACATGGAGGATCTGAAACTCGAATCCTACAAACAAATATGCTTCTTTCACATTCTGTTACAGCCAATGACTAAAGAAATGAGTAGATATATATAAAACCTAAAACGATTGAGACCCAATGTCACTCTGACACAATATTTTCTGTGCAACTTGAATAAGGTAGTGGCAGGTAAGTTAATGAAAATAGTCTGCAGTTGATTTTCTGTTATGGTGACAGTTTTACAGGATTACAGAAAGTTAGGATTGTCAAGAACCTTAAAAAGCCACAGAGCCCAACTCCAAGCCTGGATCAATGATCCCTTGCCGTTCTCGATGGATATTTGTTTAAAATGCTCCTAAAAGCCTCCAAGAATAGGGACCCTACAACCTTCCCAGTCAATGTACGCTCCTTGTTCATATTTTGGGCACTAGAAATCCATGTGAGAGGAAACACATATATTTACCGTACCTCATTAACGACTTGATTCACTTTCCTCACATTTTCAAACCCAACGTCTTTAGGTCCCAGAGTATATCCTTTAGCTTTCATGTGTTCATAGGCTTCTTTATACTTCAGCTATAAAGTGGGAAAAGGAAACAAAACATGCAGAAGCTAAATTTGATTGTGATTCTACTCACGCTGCAGCTCTGACTGTAATTTGTGCAGCATAAAGAGCCAGATTTTTCAAGATAAACAAATGAGATGTAGATATATCAGAGTTAAATACACTACACATCATCATTATTTCTACATTTGTCTTGCATCTATTACAGCATCCACATCTACCTGAGGAAATATCTATTTTTACAGTAATTGCTTCAGAAAATTATGGGGGTTGGTAACATTTAAATACTGTTAAGGCAAACATCATCAATGCATCCCAGAAATAATGGTCTCAAACAGTCATGTGCTCATCCAGGATGGGCATTAAGTATTCCTTTATATTTAAATATATAAAGCACCTATCACCATATTGATAAACATTCTTTGGAACCTTCTGTCAGCACGCAGCAAGAGGACTTTGTCCATTACTTACATCACTCCCGATGTACTGGACGTGTTTAGCATGCTGGAGGCTAGGGATATCGGTAGGAAGGCTGTAGCCAGTAGGTAGAGCATTCAGACCAGCCCAGCGATACAGATTCTGTGAGAGAAAGAGGGAGTTTCTGACAATTGTATATAATATTTGAGAGTATTCATTAGTTGCACGGGAAATTTCTTAAACATAGTTGGCAACAGATTTCCCCCGTTCCACATTCTAACACAGACTTGTAGCTTAAATGAGAGCATATTCCCATTTCCATTTTATAGCACTGAAACCAGCTTTTCAGATAAAGAAGCTGCAAGACAGGCATTAACGTTTAAAGGATTTGCTTTTTGAATACCAGAAGCTCTGTGGACCCAAATGTTTTATACTTACTTCACTTTGTATTTTGTTCGCATGGTACGCCCGCTCCAAATCTATTGTTTTATCTGTAGGAATCATTTTGCCCTTAATGTTTTGCAAATATTCACCACGATAAACAGCCTGAGAGAAACAAAAACTAATTAGAGGAGTAATTGTGTCATAGTCTCACAGCTGTGTATTGTTTGCATACATAGGGGAACTTCTTATAAAAACATGGATGAAAGATTTTTGGATTCAGGCAACTAATGATTTTAGTGATTGTGTTCTATTATCCTAGTAAAGGCATAGGCACTGAATTATAGATAACCAGCAATGATTACATGATTAAAATTAAATAATTAAAAAACATTAAAATTCACATTTCTAGAGCTCATGAGGTAATGGCACATGCAATACAGGGGGTGAAAGGTGACACAAACACTTACTTCACTTAAATTCAAGCCACTAAGAACATTCTGGACATAGACAGGAGTGTCCGTGACCACAGTGTAGTCACTCTTCATTTTTTCTGCCTTAGATTTGTACTTAATCTGCAGAGAGAAATTTAAGAGCTCTAATTAGTGAGGCTAGTCATTGCTAATTGAATTTATTGCCTTATTCTATTTACTATTTGTTTTATCACTTAGCTATTCTACAGTGACCTAGCATTTAAACAGAAAGTGTATTGAAATCATAGCAGAATAAATGAACATGGGACCTCACTAGATGAAAACTAGATGATATGTTTTATCAAGGAATGTTAGGAAGTGTCAGTACTCATTCACAGAGTAGCCTACTCCTGATGTAGAATTTATGAAGGGACAAACACTCTCAAAAACCACAATGGTTATTCTCCTATTTCAATGGCTTAATCCTAAACAAAGGATGCGTAAGAAGATCTTGAGAGAAGCAAAAGAAATCATAACATCAAAACACTTTTTAAAAGTAAAGTAAAGTAAAGTAAAGTTACTTCTGGGGTTCTGAATGAAAAACTACTGTCTTCAAGTGCTTTTCTGAGAAAACATGTATTAAAACATATGCTTCGTGCTTTCCTGAGCGGGTTGTTACCTGAAAATATCTACTTCTTCTACAGCAGCGAAGTTTAAATAACCATATGTGAATAATTCACCAGGGAGAGATATGTAACATTTTCCAGATTGCGTATGGAGCAGAAGAAAGCTACACCATCTTTTTAATACTGTGGAGTGGAAAAAAAGCTAAGATGCAGAACCGGTATATCCACTTACATCACTGCGAAGATCATAGGCATGTTTGGCGTGGAGAATTTCTGGAGTGTCCCAAACAAAGCAGCCAATGCCTTTCAGCCAGTTAAGATCATCCTTGTATATCACCTAAGGTATCAGAGCAAAGAAGCAGATTGAGAGATTTCTGCCAGGGCCTAATCTCTTATTGCTCAGTCAGTCTGAAATAGAGCTGTTAAATGATGCCAAGTAAGGTTACCAGTATTTTTACCTTTTTTTTTTTCTTGAGGAAATCAGAACAGTCTGCTTTTGCCAATTAAAAAAAAAAATTCAATGACTTTTAAAAATATTCTTTGCATATCCTGGTGAGCAATGATTTACTGACAGTTGGCTGGCCTACTATGGGGCTAACCTCTGCAAGGCGAGCATGCAAGAGCTTCATAGTGCCAGCATTTTCTCAGATTTCCCAGGTTTCCATGCCTTATGCAACCAATAAAGGACAATTTATAGACAGGGATGGCTGAACTACTAGAACTGTGATGTTATTATCTATACTGATAACACATTACGTCAACAAATTACGCACACTAAGCCACACCTCAACTAGGCACTTATTGACAAGGGTTACAAAACCATGATACAGATGCTGTTTAGGAGCGCATAACACAATGGATTCAAGCGGCAACTTCAGAGAGCTCTGACGGAGTTTTTGCTAAGTCATTTCCTCTAAGTGCAAGAATCATTTTAAAAAGCAAGTCATGAACTTACATCACTGAGTTGATCGGTTACTTTTCGAACATGAGTGTTGACTTGAAGGTCTGGTAGACAGATCCATTCATGGAGACGGGTGCGGTAATCAATTTCGCTGACTTTGTTCTGTGCATCCTTAGCAGTAACGATGTCTACCATGTCTGGAATAATGTGGACTTTGGCTTTATTCTTTTCATAGACTTCCTTGTACAGGCGCTGCAGAGTTAGAGCGGTGCATTAGCAACGCTGACAAATAGTTTGAAGCACTAACTGTTGATAATTTTGAAACAAAATGATTGATATTTCCATGGAATGGTATTGGCAGAGCAATCATTTTGACTATGACTAAAATTTACATCTTGTCTCCTCTAAAACTAATTCACAGAATCTGAATAAGAATGAAAAAATGTGATCTGGCAGCTTTTCATTGTCTTAAAAGGAAGTAGACTGTGTCGTGCTCCATTTCACGCAGAAACATATTACACAGGCAGTTTGACGGCCAAGTCACAAGCTTGAAAAGACATTTGTAGAATTTAGCCCTTGCTGAGCATTGCCAAATGCATGTGGAAATGTAGTATCTGAACAACGGCATGTGGATACTTCGAGTAGCCTCTTCAGAGATAAGTATGGTTGCATCAAGAAAACACGTATCAGAAAAGAGCGCTTACATCAATATTAAGTTTCCCAACTCGAAGGCACCTTGCGGTATTGGGGTCATCCTCAACGCCTCTGGGTAGCGTGTACAGTGCTTTAAACTTGTCGTATTCTTCTCGGTATTTTACCTAAGCAGAAGCAAAGAAAAGTAACAAATAACTGACTCCAATGAGTCATCAATTGTATTTTTGGAACAAAATTAATCAGTAAGCAAAATATTAAGATGAGTCCAACAAGGAGAGAAAGCTTCTAAAGTTTTATTTTAAATGGCAAAGAAAGCATATCATAACTATTGTGTTGCAAAAATAACAACAGCTGTCTAGAAGACTTCAAAAATAAATAGAAGTAGAATAAGCTAGTTATTTATTGTTCCAGCTCTTTCATGTAAAGATATCCACGAAGAGAGTGATATCGTATAAGCTTCAGTTCAGTAAAGCATGAGAGGATGTTCTTCTATACTTGGTAAAGTATAGAAGATATTTGGGTTTTTTCTGATCTGAATGTTCACACAATTTAGACTAAAAAAAACACCTAAACACACATCTTTAGAAATAGTTGCTACTACTACAAAATGTGATGTTTTTATTGATGAAAATAAGCAGCAAAGGACCATCTGCTGTCCAAATGATTATCACAGAGGTAATGCAGAAATACATATAATATCTAAACAAAAAACGAAGCTAATCTAGAAGAATCTTTTTTATACCTATAGTATAAGCAAGGCACAAGGATGTCATTGCTAGAATTGATGATCTGATTGAAGAAAAAAGAAGTTTTTTTATTCACTTACGGTACTAGCATTATGCTTCAATTCTTTGGCACGTGCCAGGGGTACAGCATCAGAGGGCAGCATGTAGCTAGTTGCTTTCACTTTTTGCCAGGCTTCCTTGTAGCGATTCTGTGGGGAAATAGAAAGTCTCTGTGACTGGAAAAATTGGTCTCCTGGGTAATAACCAACGACTGACATAAATCACAAACCCTTCGGTTTTTATTTATGCACTGTAAATATTACTTATTATCAAGAGGCTGTATGCTAGTTTAATCTTGGCAGTGCAGATAAACAGTGAAAAAAGTGCTTTTCAACTCTTCATGTCTATTCTCATACAAGGTCTTAACTTTGTCCAGGTGCAATTTTCTTCAGGGACTCCATTTATTAATGCATCTATTTTGACAAGAGTGGAACTGTAGTTGGAAAATACGCACTCTGGCTCAAATTCAGCACCTTGCCCATAATCAAGCAATGCAGAGGAATTTTGCCTGACTTGATAAGCTTCACATTTGGACATTTATCTTCAGAGTGAACAAATAAATTAAACCAAAAATCACACATTAAGAGGAAAAAAAGAAGTGTAGAAACACTCACATCGCTAAACAGATGTTTCAAATTTTGAACTCTTTCCGAATCCACTGTTTCAGTCACAGTTGTGTATTTGTCCTTAGTTTTGTGGTAATCTTCCTTGTATTTCACCTGTAAGGTGACAGACAGACTTAGTTAACTTCTTCCAATTCTCAGAAGGAGCACGGGGAAAAGCTTGAGTAGAAAAAGAGGGGAGACTCACATCACTAGCGTTGATAGCGCTCTGCACTGCTGTCACATAGACAGGTGTGTCAGTAACAACACCAAAGTTCTGAAAATTCTCTTTTCCTGCAGCTGTGTATTTTATCTAAGGAAAGAAAACAAAACAAAAACAAATTAATGTCCCTGCCATCTTCCTTTAAAATCAGTTCTGGGCAACTGAAGCACGGGATTACAGCCCAGTTCAGACCAGTCTTAAAAGTGACAGGCCACAGAAGAGAAATATTTAACATTTGGCCAGCATGAGTTAAGGAATAATGAATATTTCACATCACCGTAAAGCATCTAGTAGGCTAAGAGTATAACCAGCAAGGCACGAGACACTGTTTTCCCAACATAAATGTCTCACTGAGGTACCCTGTGCACAGGGTGGCATACAGCAGCTGTTATCCTCCCACTGTTAAAAAACATAACCTTGCTGACCTCCTATTCCCTTAAGTTTTCTGCTCCTTTAATAACATAAGTGATCATGTCTCTACAGATGAAACTGAAAGAGTGTATTATTATAATAGCTTTAACACAATATTTCTGAGGTAGTAGAAACTACTTCCTGCTGCTCTGAACTAGGACAGGTACCAGTCCCAATGAATGAAAAATAGAAGAAAAAAACATTTCTAATGACTTATTTGAGGAAAACGTGCTTACTTGGCTCTGGAGGTCATACGATTTTTTAGCCTGCAGGATTTGTGGAGTATCCCAGACATAACATCCAAGTCCCTTCAGCCAGTTTAAGTCATCCTTATACACCACCTACATGGAAGAAAACAGACTAACAAGTTAGGAAGCAATTTCCCCTCTGTCTGAAGAAAGTCATGTTTGTTTCTTTTCTACATTCAGAATCTTCCACTTGCGCAAACTGAATGCAAAAGGGTGTAACTGATCTGGGCCAATCCCAAGCTATTTGGAAGCTGAAATGAGCATAGAGAAGACTAGCCCATCTCACACTTTGACCACATGATTTTTCTCCACAGGATTTGCAAGGGAAACTAAACCAACTACTACAGCCTAGTGACAGAGCAGGCAGTTAACACATCTCCAGATTTTATTCAGAAGGTTGGCTGGTCAAGTTGAGATACTGTGCTACTAAGCAATCTAAGACCATGATTATTAATTTCATATTATACTATGGAAGATATTTGAAAGTATTTTATATTTAAATACCTCAGGAAAAATTCCATGAAAAGCTTCTAAAATGTCAAACAAACAAATGAAACACATACATCACTCAAAATTTCCTGGGCTCTTCTAGCTAGAATAACATCATTTTCTTCAGGTGAACAACTCCACTGATGGAAGTAAGTTTTGTATTCAAGATCACTGAGGATATACTGGCACTTCTTGGCTAGGACATGATTCATCATGTCACTTGGAATATGGACACGTGTTTTGGTGTCTTCATAATTCTTTCTGTATGCCAACTAAAAAAGAAAGAAAGGGAGAAAGCCAAGAAGTAAAAAATAGTGGTTTTCTGCATTATTTTGACTCTAATAGGCTACAGGTTATAGCACAATCTGAGGCATGCTTTCCAGGCTTAGTGGCTGAGCTCTCATGGGTTTCAACTGGATGAAATCTTAACTTCACCATTTATTCTGATGAGGTTCTAGAAGGACAAGAATGACCTTCTTCATGTGCAGATTTAATAGCTAGTGAGAAAATTAAAGAGGGTTATATGATACACATGGTTTTAATCTAGTTAAATCTTCCTCTCCAAATAAAGACAGAATATGTGGGATTACACCAAATTTATTCCCTGCACCGAATGCTATATGTGGAGAGGTGATGATAACAGAACACCAAATGCACGTCTACTTTTCTGGTTCTTAAATTCCTATTTCATTTCAAAATTAACACTTTTTTTGTAAAACGGAAGTATCCCAAGTCATGTAGCATTTCTTACTGATCAGATTCTTGAGGTGAAATAGAAAAAATGGTTTTTTCCCCTACTCTAATATGTCTAATAGTCAGACAAATCCCTTCTTAATCTCCTAAATAATTTCGATTTTTCAATCCATGTACAAAATAACCATTGAGGAAACATAAACATATTGCAAACACTTTTACTGACATTATTAAGCATTGGATTATTTATGCTCAAATATGTCGTGCAAAAATAAATAAAATGGAAATTCTACAGCAAGATGAATTCTCTCCTTACCGCGCTCCTCATTTTCTGGAATGCCAGCGAATGAACGACACTGGGGAAATCACTAATGTCCTTCCCAGCCAGGTAATGGCCTTTCAGCTTCTCATATATTTCCTTATATTTGAGCTGCAAAATATTCACGTGAAAATTTTAAAGTTCATTCTAACAACATATAGGGGGATAAAAAAGAGAATGAATGAAAAATTTATGCTGACCTCGCTGTTGATGTAGTTCGCATGCTTCGCTCCAACAAGTGGAACATATTTCTCATCCAAAGAATACCCAAGGGGTTTGCTGATTTCCCAAGCATTTTTGTAAAGTTTCTAGACAAATGAAACACAAACAGGTTTTGATTTTAAAAAAATCCATTATGCTTTCCAAAGAACCTGACTCTGCCATTTATACGCTCATGGAATATGATTACTTCAGTTCCTTAGTCCATGAACTGTCCTCAGCATGTTCATTCTGAACAGTTACTCAGTGCAAGGCAAACAGAATAAATGTTCCAATTCAGAAACTGAGCCTGAGCACAAATTTGAGTCGATCTCTGCTTTCTTTACAGTATATGGAATTCAACATTTCTCATCCAGAAGAGTAATAAAAATATACAAAATAGAGATATGAACTCTTGTTTAAGAGTGCAGTATAGAACTGGCACTGATAATTCTGGACATACATGTTCAAAATCTCCAAGTAGTAGTATTACTTATTATAAGAGCATTAACTGTGTCAGTAGCAGTTCTCTAATATGTCATATTTTGTTAAATATTAAACATATTTACCTTCAGGCTAAATTATGAAGCACCTACTCATATGAGTAGCCACTTAGATTTTCAAAAAATAGAGACTTCCCATTAAAATTAGGGAGACTACTCAAAACTAACTGCTTAATAATGTAAAACATCTACAATTTTCCTCTCAAAAAGATGTAAATTCTTTAGTAGTCTAGGAAGATATGGTTGGCTGGAATTACAAATTATTTTTGTCACACAAACTCTACTGCTACTATTATTACTACTGCTCTTACTACTTCAAAACACCACACAGTGGTGCTTTAAGATCAGTTCAGTAAGGAAAGAAATTATCCTTATCCAAATGATCCAAACTAGGAAAAACTGAAGAAAAAAAGAGGTGAAGTAACTTGCCCAGTGTCACCTAACAGACTAATGACAGAAAAAGAAATAGGGCAGACTTCTGAAGTCCTCTCCACATTCCGTTGCTTTCAAAACAAATTAAAGCTTAGGGTTTTATCGAATCTTACATCACTGTAGAGTAAGGACATGTCTCTAGCGTGGTTGAGCGCAGGAGTATCATCAGACCCGATATACTGGCCTTTCTCAAGGTTAAATGTTTCTTTGTATTTTAGCTACAAAAGAAAACAAACTCGATGTTAATTCAAAAGGAGAGAGAAATTGTCCCGACTGGCCCATCCATTAGAAGCAGAGATTTACATTCTCTGGTGTTATCATATCTTCAGTAACGTCACGTTGTACATTCCCACCACTGTAATATGCAGGCAAATGTCATCGGCACGTCACACCCCAAAGTGCAGAAAGCGTTCCAGGGAAATTAAACCTACCGATCAGCAAATAAAGGTTAGGAGCAACATCAGCATCTCCGCTGGCACTATACAACTGACTGCTGCTCACCAAGAACAAGACTCAATTTTAAATCTATGTGAACTCCAAGGAAATGACACACTACGTTCTTCGGCAGAAAAACGCAAAATTATTTTGGATGGCAATATTTTATTACTCATTTATATTGGTTCTTACTAATTGTATTTACCCCAGTAAAAGTCTATTATTAGTGAAGCATGCATACACACACCCACGCACATAAGGTTAAACACGGTAGAGTTTAGGAAATGTGATGAAGTCATCCACTACTTCCAGTAAAAAAACAATTTTTAAAAAGTACGTACATCACTCTGATTGACAGAGTTAATCTTGGCCAAAACAATGTCGGGAGTGTCGACCACACTGGTATAATTGGAAAAGTTATCAAGGGCTTCCTTCGTATATGCTCTCTGCAAAGAGATGAAATACTTTCTTAAACGCTGCATGAGCAAGAGGTGCCAATTGCATAGCTGCTAAAATATTTTCTTTTACCTTATTCACCAGTTCTTGTGCATTCTTAACTTTCTTGTGTTCCACTGAATCCAGAGGAATCCAGCCACAGCCACGAAGCCATTCCAAATCAGATTTATAAATATTCTAAGTGGGAAAAGACAATAAAGAAAGGAAATTATTTAATTCAGGATGACATTTACTTAACACGGACAATACACTTAGATCAAACTAAGCATAAATTACGTACTATTTATGTAATGTCACTTACATCACTTTGCAGATCATAGGCCTTCCTGGCCTGAATACAGTCATTCTGGTCGGGATGGCACGTCCATTCACGCAGGTATTGGCGGTAGTCGACATCACTGACCAAGGCCTGACCCTCCTTTGCTGCCATGACTGACACCATATCCGGAGGGATGTGAACTTTGGACTTTGTTTTGTGATAGTCCGATTTGTACAACCTGTCATTCTGGATCTCGCCTGCGTGCTCATACCACACGAGTTTCGGATCATCTCTCATGCTGGCAACGCCAACGTAGTGGCCTCTTTGTTTGACGTAGTCAGCTTTGTATTTAAGCTGATGGAAGAAGGGAGAAATACAGATAAAATCGACACTGGTGCTCTGTTTTGAACTTGTGAGACAAGGAGTTGTTAACTGCAGTCTTAGGTTTTCAGTACATGACTAGATAAAAATAAGACACAAATAGTAATGCCACTTTTTATAGTCCTTCTAGTTCAACATATATAAATTTCTAGAATAGGCTATAATTTTTCAGTAAATGGTATTTTCAATGCAAAAGGAAAAGCTTGTTAGAAAATAGGTGTATTTAGTCTCAGTTTTGTAACGCATTTTTGCAACAAATCATTTGAGACTGAAGAGTGGATGCTTATTTAAGTTATCTACATCACACTGTTTCGATAAAAGGGATATTCCAACTAAGAGTGATGGAATGATTTCAACATTCATTATGCAAAAGTTTAAAATGCAATGTGCATACCATCTTACAGTTTTTCAAAGTAGGAAGCCTCCATAATTTGCCAGAAAGTGAAATCAGAGCTATATATCATAATCATGATATCACTTCAATTGTTTAATATTTATAAAACATGTAAGTTCACCTTATTTAAGTTTGAAAGGAAAGGACGTGACCTTTCAGCACTGATATCTGTAAAACACACAGTAACATAGAGGGCTGAATCGTTTGGAGGAAAGTGGGCTCATGGGCCACGAAAATCTACTGGATGTTACCCCAGTGGAAAGTTTTCTCTGTCTGTGGTTGAATTTGCAAGGCATTTCCAGGCTTCCAAGCACTTGCATTCCTAATGCGAAGAATTATTACCTCGCTTTGGACATCGCTTGAGCGTTTGGCATGACAGATCTGCACAGTGTCAGGAGGTAGGAGGTACCCAGTGGCTTTTTCTTTCTCCCAACTTTCCTTGTATAAATTCTGTGGAAAATAAAAGTGAGGAGAAATTCAATGCTACTATAATGATAATTATTACCATATATAAGTAACCTGCATTAAGGTGTAAGGATAATAAATCCTTCCTTTATGAGGTTCTTCATAAGGCAAGTTTTCTAAATTTCTCCAAAGAGTTATTAATGTGAGTAGAAACTGTCAGGGAGAGATCACATACCTGATTAAGAATTCTGGCTGCCTCTCGGGCCATATCTAGCTGAGGTGTATCTGTTAGAGTATAATTTGACTTGACATCGTTCCACGCTTTGTGGTATTTTATCTATAACACAGAAAGAAATGACTGCCTTGTAGCACCACCACCCAAATTGGGAAAACGTAATACCAAAGCACAAACTTCATGCATGAAATTATGTATAAAACCTGAATTTGCAAGATTATTAAACACCACACATTAAATATACATCCAAATGAGTATTTTTTAAAAAGAAATTAAACAGGACAGGAAATAACAAAATTTCTCAGAGAAAATGTTGAGTACACAGTAGTTAACTAAAAAATGTAAAACCGTATTGCTGTAACTGAAAAAGATTGAACATTACAGTTGCCAGTGTGCAAATAGCTATTTATGTTTGTGTTGTTAATGATCAAGACTGAAAGAAAGGACTGGTTGCAGAACCAGCACTGGTTTTTCACATGTATAAGAATGACATTATTCTGCTTGAGGAGCTTCTTCCCTCATAAGTGATGGGGATGAGCTAGGGAAGTCCTGTCCATCTTTATGTCATACATTCACAGGTTTCCCAGAGGCAAACTGAGAATTCTTTTGCGTGTTTTTAAAAAAGACTAAATAAATATCTTTTCAAAGATAAAATCCTACCATGTAACTATATAGACCAAGTCAACAGCTTCAAAACATGCCAACAAACTTACGTCACTAAGAATTTCACTACTGTTCTTTGCTGTGATATAATCAACTCTGTCCGCCACTGGAGTAAATGGAAGTGTATCAGCTTTTGTACGGTACTTTCTCTATATAAGAGAAAAGATGAACAGTCAGATTATACTGAAATATTTTGCAGCTAATACAGCAATTCTGGAACACAGACAAGACAAGACTCTTCATACACAATGAATGCTGCAAAAACACTCAAATTGTATTTTTCATTTAGAAAAAAAATTTGATGCATTTAACCATTAAAAATATTTCAAAATAAAAATACCCTTAAGAAAATTCCAGTAATAGAAAACACTTAGTTACCTCATTCAAGAGATCTCCAGCGTATTTGACGTGGTTGATTCCAACAGAATCATTTGGCAACCACCCAATTCCCCGTAGCCATTCTAGATCAGATTTG
Source organism: Apaloderma vittatum (assembly GCF_000703405.1). Classification (NCBI taxonomy): domain Eukaryota; kingdom Metazoa; phylum Chordata; class Aves; order Trogoniformes; family Trogonidae; genus Apaloderma; species Apaloderma vittatum. Next base: position 85,191 of record NW_009707499.1, read on the forward strand.
TAAACAGCCTGGGAAAACAAAACGGGCCATGCTGTTAGCTATACAGTCCGGCAAGATTCATAAGCAACGGCACTTACTTTTACTGGTTAAAAGGAGAACAGTAATTCCAACACAAGCACTATATCCGAATTTGTCACACTTCAAACTTGGCAATACGTATTAGCGGCGTATACTTTGCTCTCTGATAAACAGCAAAGCCAACTCAGTGGATTCAGCAGAATACTCACTACTTAGAGCCAAAGCAGGCTAATAAGTGTCAACATAGTAATAAATTAAGCCAAGTCTTTGTGTTAACTTACATCACTCTGAAGATCGTAGGCTTTCTTGGCATGTATGACATCATTCTGATCTGGAAGACAGATCCACTGGTGCAGGTAATGACGGTAATCGACATCGCTGACCAAAGACTGACCGAGTTTGGCTGATACGATAGACAGCATGTCGACTGGCAGGTGGCACTGTGTCTTCCATTTGGCAAAGTGTTTCTTGTATTCTAGTTCGCTCTGAACTTTGCCTATGCCGAGGGCAAAGTCGATTTTCGTATCTGCTTTTGCATTTGGAACTCCAACATAATGTCCTTTCTGCTTCTCATGCTCCAGTTTGTATTTATACTGGGTAAAGAGCAGAGATCACCGTTACTACCAGTTAGCATAAAATAGCTCTTACAGCACGCAAAGAGCTAGATGCCTTTTTTGGCACTTACATCACTGGCAATTTCTCTAGAAGCTTTGGCTGCCTTGATTGGGATTGCATCTGCTCTCAAATCATAACTCATCTTCAACTCATCCCAAGCTTCTTTATACAGTTTCTGAAAAGACAGCAAAATGTCACGCACATGCTAAATACTCTGGCACTTGTCACTAAAGAAATTCATGATTTATTGCCATTTGTTTGCTGAAATACCGTGAGAACTGTTTGTGTGTTACTCCTGCTCCTAACCATAAATATTGCTACAAATCTTACTGCCTTTCAAACACATACAGTACCTGCCACACCAGGTTTGCAACCTATACTGCACAGAAGGGAGTTTGTAAAAGTTTAGAACATATTTCTATGCCTTGGGCTCTTTCAATTTCAACAAAATATTATCTCAAAGGTGCATGATGTTAATAATTTTTAAACAGCTGTTTGTAAGCATTTATTTTAAAATGCCTAAATAAGAATTCTCAGTAGAGGGCAGGGAATGTTGCAAGCCCTGTGTAAAGACAGACTTCAATGTGATTCGTGTGACTTAATCTTCAACTTTTTAAGTAACATCTTAGAATGTTACAAGACAGAGGATACACATACTATTTTATGGAAATGTAGAAAATAGAATGATAAGCATACCTGGCTATAATTAGCAGCATTAGCCTTGGCTAGGGTGATTTCAGGTGTGTCTGGCATAATGTGGATCATAGTCTTGTCCTTTTCCCAGGCTTCTTTGTATTTTGGCTGTTGAAATAGTTCATTTTATGATATTGCAAACACAGATTTTCACTTGTCAATAACATAAAATCCCATAAATCTCTCCTGAATTATCATCTCTAAAAAACAAAAAGTCTGGTCAAACATTAAATTTGACTTAAAATACAACTGGATCAGTTTTCTGTTTTAGCAGTGAGATTTCTCTTTAACTGTTTTTAACCTGAAAACAACTTTAAGAACACTGCTACGTACAATGCTGAGTTGCTCGGCGTTCGCTTTAGCTAGGACGATGTCTGGAGAATCAACGATGCTGGTGTATTTCACACTTTCAATAGGTGTACGGTACACGTTATCGCTCAGGAGATCCTGGGCAAACTTCACTCTCTTAACACCTGGAGAGTCGTTAGGCAACCAGCCGATCCCACGGAGCCACTCCAGGTCTGATTTATAGACAGCCTACATCAGACACGGTCAGAAAAAGAAAACATTGAGTTTAAAATATTGCAAAGCAGTGTACATTTTAGAAGATGCCAGATCAGCTAGAGCTAGATTAAACCTTTTTAAATACAGGAGATATTCAGTGTCATAAGTAAAATACAATCTGAGAACCAGGTTTTAAGTAGTTAATTGCTTAAACTACATTCTAAACCTTGTGAAGTTAGAGACAAAACAACTGAACAGAATGGCTGCTAATGATGATGAGTATAAAGATCCTAAAAGAGTCTTCCTGTTCCCTGCAAAATACTGAAGTCTTCTAGTTCTTTCAAAAATTTCCAAGTCAAAACAAAAAAAACCGCAAACTAGCTGTCCACAAGGAAATTTGATAAAAAGGTTATAGAAATAATGGGGACTTGAGCTAATCGGCATAACTCCTGAAGTGGTGTCAGAGAACTTTAAAAAATTTTAATTGAGAAAACGCTTTGGCAAGAAACATGAATCTCACCTCTAAAACTCAAAATTGAAACAGAGAGAGTGGCTGATGTTGACTGAGCCGCAGCAAAGCTAAGTCAAAAAATCAGTTGCACTGACTCCTCCTGCTTTGAAATCAGCCTCTAAAACATACATCCTACTGCTCTCTTGCATAGTTTTCTTGCAATTAAATAAATTTCCAAGTCAACTTAGACACAGAGGAGAAAAACGAGCCACCCAATTCCACAGTAACAAACAGATGTTATTTCCTAAGTCCCATCAAAGTAAGAGAAACAAATTCCTCATCCTCTCCAAATCACAGTGCTCCAAAATCCTATGTAACACATCAGATACCACCTAAAGTTTTTGTAAAACTTAGAGGAAATGCCAATACTTTTCCAAGGACAAAAAAGAGCAAATAATAGCAGTAACATGAAAAAATGAAAAATGGAGTAAAAAAATAAATTCCTTGTGACTGTGTACTATCAAACCATCAAAATAAGGCTGCAACACATTAAATAGCAATGACGGCAACAACCACATCTCTACAATACTCACGTCACTCTGTAGATCGTAGGCCTTCCTCGCGTGGATCACGTCGTTCTGGTCAGGCAGACAGGTCCACTGGTGGAGGTACTGGCGGTAGTCAACGTCGCTCACTAGCGTCTGGCACTCCTTGGCTGCCTGCAGCGACATCGCGTCCACTGGGATGTGCACCTGGGACTTGGAATCGTTGTACGCTTTCTTGTAAATGCGGTCGTTCTGCAGTGCCATGGCACGTGCGGCCAACACCATTTTGGGATCGTCCTGGACACTCCGGCACCCAATGTAATGGCCTTTCTCCTTCTCGTGCGTCTCTTTGTACTTGTACTAAGAAATGCAGAAATAACGTAAGTGGCCACACGTTGCTTACCTGAAGGCGACTCAGGAACAAAAGGCTTTCAGCTTGGTAAGCTGTCAACCCTTTGAGCTGCACTTGGCTCAGGTCTGCTGAGCTGGACACAGGAAGAGACGGACACAGGAACCACACGAGGAGAAGTCTGTACCTCACTAGCGATGTCTCTGGAAGCCTTGGCGTGTTTTATGGGAATGGCGTCAGCTCTAAGGTCATAGCTTTTTGCCTTGGCTTCATCCCAGGCCTTCTGATAATGTTTCTGCAAAGAATAAATAATCACCTTTGTTACACATGGTCAAGACTCTTTGATACCGATGCCCTTTCTTTAAAACTTACTCTGGAGGAGCAATTATCATACTCTTAATTTAATAATGGTTCACACACATGGCGATTTTATTCTCTTACATTGCTGATGTTGAGAGCGTTGACTTTGGACTGCAGCATCACCGGAGTATCGGATGGAATGGAAATCTGCGTCTTATCTTTATCCCAGGCTTCACGATAGAGACGCTAAGGAGAAAGGAAGCATAATGAATGAAAATACCCACCAAGAGGAATTATTTGGTAATTCTGATTTGCAAACTTTTCCAGGCATTCCCACAGTAGAAAATCTACTCTCTGCCACAAAGACAAGAAACGACACCACATAAATAAAAAGCGAAAGGTAAGCTTACATCACTGAGCTGCAAAGCATTGATCTTAGCCTGGACAACATCTGGCGCATCAGTAATGCTGGTGAATTTTATCTTGTCCGGCTGCGTGCGGTACAACCTCTCATTCAGGAGTTCCTGGGCTTTCTTTGCTTTGACCACATCCACAGAACCTTCTGTTAGCCAGCCAATGCCTCGCAACCATTCCAGGTCTGCCTTGTACACATTCTACAAACAAACCAATAGTTACTGACATTGCAGAGACAACTCTACGTGCAGAGAGGTTTTGGACAAGGATTTCCCCAAATTCTTTCTTGTAGATCTACTCAAGAAGCGGTCAATAACCCTGTGGTATACCAGGTCTCTTCCTGTTTTGCACTACAAGGAAATTACTGGTCTTTTAAAGATACTTGCCACGTGCAGACCAGTAAAGTAATCTGAAAGCAAACATTCTGTGGTAGACCAAAAAAAAAACATCGGAAACATACGTTTCCCTTCCATGTGAACTGCTTGGAATATTTTGGGTCCCCAAGCTGAACACATAACTGATTTGGAAATGATCAGCCAGATGAACTAAAAATAAACACAGCAGGACTGACCACAGGCCCACGAACATGCCTTTGAAAGGATTTTTGCCTAGTATCTAACAAACAGAGCCCCACACACTGCCATAAAGCTTTTCTACTGTCACTCTTACTCACGTCACTCTGTAGATCGTAGGCCTTCCTTGCATGGATCACGTCGTTCTGGTCAGGCAGACAGGTCCACTGGTGGAGGTACTGGCGGTAGTCAACGTCGCTCACTAGCGTCTGGCACTCCTTGGCCGCCTGCAGCGACATCGCATCCACCGGGATGTGCACCTGGGACTTGGAATCGTTGTACGCTTTCTTGTAAATGCGGTCGTTCTGCAGCGCCATGGCCCGCGCGGCCAACACCATTTTGGGATCGTCCTGGACACTCCGGCACCCAATGTAATGGCCTTTCTCCTTCTCATGCGTCTCTTTGTACTTGTACTAATATGCACATAAAGAAGTATTAAAAGAAAGAGGGAATCTGGGATGAAATTTCCATAGTTCCATATTGCTACCGATCACAAATACATATTTTTCTGTTACAAAATATGTAACAGGGTATAGAAATGCCTAATACATTCTTGCTCTATAGCTATTGTTTAATTTCATTGTAGTTTATTATAATA
>NW_009707500.1:0-23542 GCF_000703405.1 Apaloderma vittatum
ATGAGGCTGGCGAGAGGAGGATGGCAGCGCACCCCGGCCTGTCGAGCCGGGCAAGGAGAGCGGGGAGGGCCGGGCCCCCCCTGCGCCTGAGGAGAACGGAGGCACTGGCGCGAGTGTTAAGCCCTGTGTCTCGTTTTGTTGATGACTGTGGGCTTGGGAGGTGCTTCTCCTCCCTCTTTTTTTCCCAACTCCCCTGGCTCCTCTCTTCTGCCTCCCATTCGCCATTCCTCCCGTAGCGAGATGCCTCTGAGGAGGCTACTTCTCATGTTTTACTCCGGGTTTTTTTTGTGGAAAGAGAGAGGAAAGTGCGAAAAGGGGAGGAAGGTGGCAAGCACGCGGTTCAGGGCGTTTTGTTTTAATACTGGTAGTTACGACTCTTCCAAGATGCCCCTTCTTAGGTACTGTCTTTCATCATCTATAATAATGGTTAGGAATAATACTATTTGTGTTTTCTGAAACAGTGGCTTCATCCACTCATGCCAGCAGCTATTCTTGTGGGGCATCTGAGGATGAGAATACTGCTGGAGGAAGAGCAACTTAATGTATCCAAAGTAGTTTTAACTTCCTGGTTTTGCCAGATGGTTAGTATCGATATTAGCATAATAAAAGTATGTGTTTCTTTAGCTCTATTGGGTATTTGATACTGAGTGTGTAGACTTAGATTCTTAGGTGACTTTCTGTTTAACAGGAAAGAATGTGAAGCTGTAGGCAGTGGTTCAGGGAGTGAAAGATACAAATGGTACCTGAAGGTTTGTTTGACGTGACTGGAAAACAACTTGATCTTAAGTTGACTAATTTAAGTAAAAGAAAAATCCCTTGCTAGAACTCTACCTTGCTCCAGTAGCTTCGTTTGGAGCCCCATGAATAAGTGGATCTTTAACGAGAGAGGTAGAAGGCTAGATTTTGAAGTGGAGAGGAAGGATAACGCTAAGCCATTACAAAACTTGAAAGAGGAACCACTCCCTTAGTTTCACACAACTAAGAGCAGTAGTTGACTGCAGAAATGATATGTAATGGAATACAAAGAGTGGGTGGTTGAATCACAACTACCTCTTGGTTAGGGGCATAACTTTGTAGCACATGGATTGACCTGCCTTGATCTGGAGCGTGAAGTGGTTTGAAAACATGTTCCTCTAAACTCCATAGATTTTCACGTGGCTTCTGTGTTTAAAATACACTTATTTTTGGTGAAATACTATCTTTTGAACTTTCAAGTGCAAGTTAAATTCTTTTTTTCTCTGTTGCCTAAAGAAAGACTTACTTGACGTATTTCATCTTATGAAATAAACATATTTTCACTGTATGTTTGTTGCAAGGTTTCTTTCTTGTTCTGAGAACAAATGGACGGATCTCCCATCTGTATCTGGAATATTTCATGTTTCTGGGCCTTGTAAACAACTTGAATGTTTTGTGTTCTGAATATTGGAAAGATTTCTTAAAGTAATTGGCATGGAGATAGAGTTCTGTTGCTTGTCTTAATTAATATGCACAATAGCAGTTCGTAATAGTCTATAATATTAATGGTCAGTCCTTAACTTTAGTATTAACATAATTTTCCTGTTGTGCTGTTTGACTAGTTGGAGAAATGAAATGTTTGAAGTATGTGCCACGTATTTGAAGATGGCATTGAGAGGCAGGGACAAGCATTTTCTTGAGAACGCAGAGGAATTCTTTGCTTTTATTGGCTTTCAGTGTCTGGCTTCTTTTAAGCCTGTTTTGAGCTTTGGATGAGCATAGCTGCTGTAATTGGTTTCATCTTCAGTTTGTTGAAGCTATGTTCCAGCTTTTGCTGCTTCAAAGTAAGATTTTTCTGGTGATCTCTTTTTGGAAGCCAATCTTCAAGTGTCTGTGAAAACCATGTGGTAGTCCACCTCCGGTATGAGTAGCATAGTTGCTTTCAAGGTCCTGCACGTTTTCTTCTGGCCTTTTAGGCTGTATGTGAAGTGTTTCTTCTTTCTTGTGTTCCTCTACCACTTCCTTTGAAGTTGAAATGGTTAATATACATGGGAGGTGTTTTAGTTTTTAATCTCTGATAATTCTGATAGTACCTGAGCTTCATAAATGTTACCTAGTGTTTGCCCAGTACTAACTTTTTGCTAATTGCATCACAGAATTATAAGACAGTCCCTAATCCCCAAAGGGTGTATTTAGTGGTCTAAGCAGACAGCATGCTGTCTGCTGAAGTGACTTACATAAAAAATCATAAAGCAGGATGCTGACAATGAGGCCATAAATAGAGTAAGTTTAAGGCTCCTGACTTGCCCAACATCCAGCCACAGGACCACGATGTCCTTCCTATCCGAGAAGAAAATTATCTCTATTTGTGGAATACAGACACAAAAATTATTGGTACTGTCTATTGCTATTGCCAGACGGTAGTGTTCCAAGTCTGAAAATTGAATCTTGTCTTTAAGTTTTATTTTCTTTCACAGCATCCTTTTTTTAGTTACACCCTCTGTCTCCAGACCTTCCTTCCAGCCTTTTCCCTTTCAGGTGCATGAAACACTATATAATCACATTGAACACAGTGCAATGTTATACTACTTTTTTTTCTGGATGTTTTCAGTTTTCGTAGAAGAGCACTTGCATCAGATCAGCTTACATGAGCCTCTCTGAAGATGTCTTTAGTTATTTGTAAAAATAAGTGCTAAGATCACAGCTTTTTTTGTCCCTAAATGATTGTAATTCTTTTATTTTAAAAATAATCATTATCTTTATATCAGTAATCCTGGAGCAGAGGTGAAGAGACATTTTTTCTCAAATGGCCATATAATTTAGGCAGCATAAAATCTTAGACCTTTTCTGTTTAGTTGGATTAAACGGTAGAGTTCAAGTCCTGTATTTGGGCATCTCTACAGATCATCAGTTCCACACATCTTCATCTACAAGTTTTCTAGAATTTAACTTTCATTATTTCTCTTGGGAATTCTTGCTCTGAGATGTAAACTTGGAGAAGAGGAAAAACTTGCACGTTTTTATCATAAGATGGATCAGTTATGTAACGTTGGATATGTCTTGCTGGATTCTAGTGTTGCTAAAGTTGTATCAAGACAGTTGATGTAACTTTGATTACTGAAGAAGTATGCATATGTACTTTTTCACTAATACTACCATAACTGCTGTATGTAGTTCTTAATATGCTGGCTTATAAGAGTCATAGGGTCATTCTTAGAAATAACAAAAGCATGGAAGAAAACTAGTAAAATGTATTCTAGAATTGATTGTGTTGTGAAAGTACTGATAACTCTGAATTGTTCAGACATTCCTAGTAACTAAAAGGAGAGTATATAGTTTAATGAATGTATCATAAGGAGTTGCATATTACATGCTTCAAAGAGAGTGAATGTAGAGACGTGCTGTTTAATGACTGACCTCAAATATGTGCTAATGAAAAAGGTATATAGATGAATTGTGCCACAGAGCCAGGACTCTGCCTGGGGTATTAAGTATTCTTGATTATGCATCTGTGCAAAAACACTCAGGTGTCACTCAAAGTACTCTATATTTTTGTGTATATTAGTATGATTAGTAGTAGTTTATCTTTTGTTCATTAAAAATTATTTAACTTAAGTGACAACTGTCATGAAATAACAAAGATTTCTCCTGTTTTGACAGGTAAGCAGAGGTCTACAGTGACAGCAGAATGGTTCTTTTTCCACTTTGCTGTTGGTTAAATATCTTTAAGTATTTCCGATGCCTTTTTTGCTGACAGTATCTTGTGATGTGCTGCTGATGAACATGTAGCGAAACCGATAATTACTTTTGTAATAGATGAGTTCCCTGATGAAAAGCTGGTGCTGCCACAAAGGAGGCTGCAAGGGTTGTATCACCCCTTTAGGCCACAGCCTGTGTTGGAACTGGCTTATGCTCATCATGAGTCTGCATTCTTTTGAATTTCATAGTTGATCTGTGGAATAAGTAATTTGTTGGGGAGGCTAATCTTTCAGTATTTCATTTGTAGTAAATGTCTTGTGAATATGAGAATCTCATGCTGTTTGAATTTTTATTCATGACAAGTGTGACTTTTCCTTTTGTACTTGTGATATGGCAGCACTTTGCTTCGAAGTAACTTGTATGAATTAACTTTTGTGATAATGTTGCCACATAATCTAATTATTTTACAGAGGCTATTTCAGTGGGGGTTGGAGGAAAATTTTGTAAAGGTTTTAAAAGTGTGTACTGAGGAAAATGACCCTGCTTCAGCTAGATTTCAGATGTATGAAATGTAACACTCAAGTTAAATAGTTAATTACTTAGTAATTAAAAAGCTTACTCAGTATTTAATTAGTACTAATTAATAACTCTAATGTGAATACATAGACCTTTTAGAAAATAAAGCTGGTAGGCCCACTAAAACTATTTAATTTTATGTATCTATAAAGAGATTGGGTTACAGGTTGTTATTGTTTTGTGAGGTTTTTCTTTGGGTTTGTTTTTTTTTGTAAACTAAATAGCAGCATTACACTTAGAATTTTGTTATGTAACCCTGCAGCTGCTGAGTGGCTGCTGAGAAACCATTTAGGAACCCTCTTGAAGAGATTCTGGAGATGGAGACCGTTAAGACATTTTGTTATTTTCAAATCAGATATTTTCTTTTGCTCCTTGGTTTCAGGATTCTCTGCAACTGCAGGAGTTTCTTGTTTGTGTGTTTTGCTTTGAAATGAAAAATTTCAGTTTGAGAATTCAAAGCATTAGCTTTCAAGGGTGAAATAATAAGTGCTTATTTAGTATGCTCCATGTGCCATTTGCTGTACTGGATTAAAAAGTGTTCTTTTTCAAAGAAAAAAAAATCTAGATGTTTGAGTTTATGAGACTTTTTATTTCAAGCTCCAGTTAGTTGCCTGTAATGTCTTTTTTTGCTCTCAACTCATTTGATGTTAGCTTCTCCTTGTCCAGCTCAGTCACTTGTTAGATATTTACATCTTAAGGATATTTAAATAGTTGTTGTATTGTGTCTTTCAACCTGTTTTCACATTCAGGTATCTGTTTCTTCAGAGCCTGACATGGTGTCTCATAGATTAGTCAGTCTCAGAAACTGATGCTGAACACCCCTTCACCTCCTTGCCCTCGTGTCTCTTAATCAGTTACCCTCATGTTTTGGCTGTCATCTGTCACCCCACCTGTGTCACACTGATTGTTGACTTCACTGCAAAGCTGATCCAGGTTAGCAGAACTATTGTATGTTGTCTTTAAGATAGCTGCAATTGTCTAAGTACAGCTAGACTGCTACAGAAGAACATATTTTTAGCACTTGACTCTGCTGGTTTGTCTGTGGTTCTAGATTATTTTACTTGAACGTTTTTGGTTTTGTTTTGGGGTGTTTAAGTCACTCAGTAGTATAAGCAGCAGCTATTTTTGCCTATTCTATGGCTGTTTGTCTTCAACTTCTGCTACTGGGACATATGCTCCTGTTTGGGTCTTCATAGCTGTTGTCATCGATGCAATATGTTTTTCTGAAGCTAGTGACTGTTGTGGCAGTTGTTCAATGCTGCTGAAAATTGCAAGATAGAGGATCTTGGTAGGCAAAGTGAGAAGGCCTTAGCAGCATTGAAACCAGATTTGAAAATTGTACTACATCTGGATTGCTCTGATACTCAGACAACTGCTTTGAAGCAGAACCACAGCCAGAACTGGTAGAAATACATCACCCTGCACATGTGAAGTGGATTTCAGGAAAACAGTTCTTGATGTAATGCAGTTATTTTCTGTACTATGTAGTGTAGCTTTTCTGCCAAGAGGAAAGCTGTCTCTAGTGGTGGTGGTGAGATTATTTTACTTAATGGTGGTAAAGTGTCATAGGCCAATGTGATACACCTGAGTGAATAAATAGATTTTGTTTTCATTTAAAAGAAAACTATGGCTTACTAATTTCACTGGTTAGTAGGTGTTCTTGAGGAGGCCAGTAAGATACTTAAGACAGGGATGCTTGCAGGTACCTTCCTGCTTATCCACGTGAATCCTCTCTATGCAAAAAGATTTGGATATCAACCAACTGCAGGCAAAACTTAGGTGACAACAAGTTGTTGAGTCAAGTTAAACCTGTTTGCTGCTTATGATCTACAAAATGCCCTACAGTAGGAGCAACAGATTAACAATGTAAGAGTCTTTCACTTTATAGTTACATTTGGATTGTGTAATGCAGCCTTACTAGTTGACTCTCTAATAATTAGTCTTAAAAGAAGGCACTGTGTATGGTTCCATATTCATTTACTGCTGTACCACTTGTGTCCTGGTATCTTACCTGTGCCTGCCTGTCTTTCACCATTCTGATTCTGAATACTGAAGTGCAGTGTCTTTTTCCTATACTAAAACTGTTGTCAGTCCATGTCCATCTTGGCATTGTACCAGCAAGGAGAGGCAGTGAAGCCAATTTTTTTTTTTCATGTGTTCAGGTAATTCAAGATGCACTAAGCGCAATGGGAAGACTGCAGACTAATTATGTTGGAATGGTTTCCTTGGTTTGTGACCAACTTTCACAAATCCCGATGGTAATTTGATGCTGATGACCTCTTTCCCAGCAGTGGCTGTATGCTGTGTTCCCTTTGTCTGCTAGCCTCCAAACTCAAAGTCAAGATAGTGGATCCTCAAACCTTGAACACACATTCTGTGGGCTGTTTCATTCCCCTCTGAAAACTGCTGTGGTTTTGTTGGTTGGTTTTTTTTTCAAACCTTGATAAAAATCACCAGGAGAACCAGGTGACTGTGCAATATTGAACACTTAGTTTAACTTTTTCATAACAGAAGGTTAACGAATTTTGAGATTAAGTGCTGCTTGTACAACATGCCTTTTATGGATGTTATCTTTGAAATGTCCTTTCTGGTGGTAGCCTCTTAAGTGACTTTTTACAGATATACTTTCAGTTGTGTTACCAGTGATGCTGAACTTAATCAGCTTGCATAAAACCTCAGGTTAGCTCTCACTGTGAAGGGTCTGTGATCTTGCACTCAATTTTCAGTGCTGCTTGACTTAAAGATTAGATTGGTCTTGTAATAAAAAGCTTGAAAGCTTGTCAAGTGTTTACAAAGATGTCATGTAACTTCTCTTGCAAAATTGTGAAGCATGCTGTGATACAGGGATTGTCCTAGGGATTTTGGCATTAGTGCTGGCAACTCATATGCGCTGCTGCATGTGCGTAGATTAATATAATTCAAAAGCAATTGAGCCAAACCTTTATTTGAATCCATACTGGAGTACTGCAGTGAAAAAGAAACTGTTCAGTGCTGAAAACGTGTGGGATTTTAACCTACTGATGCTAATTTTCTCAGAACTGGCCTGTGCAAAGTTAAATATAACATTTTTAGGTGGGTCAATAGTCCATACACTTGTAGTGGGATGTAAGTGAAATCCCTTATGCTTGTGTATTTTCTCTGTGGTTTCTTTCTGTATGTGTAAGACAGCAAATATCTCACAGCTGTAGGGAAGAAGTGTAGAACAGCATGAAGCTACTGGGGATGTTTCTAACAATCTTCATGGGAGCTCAGTCTCCAATATCAGGAGATAAACCTGGATAAGACAAATATGAGTGATGATGCTGACCCTGATTGCCAGAGTTAATCTCAGTTAAAATAACATGCTTATTGACTTCCAAGGTAAAATACTTGTGTTCTTTGCACTAAAGTGGTGGATCAGCAGTGTTAGAGTTCTCCGAATATTATAGACTCAAGCACACAATGTCAGAGCATCTGATTGGATTGGTAGAGAACCAGGGATACCCAGGCCAGGCATTCCTAAATATAGATTGCTGAAACTAATACTGGAAAATGAGAATCCTGAGTTTCTCCATCATACATGCCTTTGCAGGTGAAACACCAGTAATATCTGCAGTGTATTCATTTGCATTTAAATGTCAAACACTTTTTTTATGACAGACTGTTAGGAGATGCCAATCTCAGTTTCATAGAACCATAGTCCAACCCCCCTGCCAAAGCAGGATCACCTAGGGCAGGCCACACAGGTTTGTCTTGTTGTGGATGCTTTAAGAGCAATCTGCTTGATATGGTCCTTATTATCAACCAGCACCATTGACCTGTTAAAATATTTCACAATTCAGCTCTTTGGGGAACTGCTTTGGTTGGTAAATAACTGAAACAAGCAGAAAAGTTACGTGAACACTGTGCAGAGCTTCTGAAAAGAACATAGATGCTTTCTTAGCAGACTCTACTGTTAGTGTACCAGAGATACTGTGAGCTGTTTCTAACACTATAGAGTCTGACAGTATGTGCCTTTCAGATTCTTCTTTGAGATCTTACTTTTGTCTTTCCTTTTCTTCTGATAGTAGAAGGACTTTTGCTAATAGCCTTGCCATGTGGTGAGCACACTTTTAAAAATAGTCTGACTGTCCTTTGATCCATTTTGGTCCTCTGAGGTGTATCCGAGCCCAGGACTGAAAAGTTAGTATGGCTGCTGCTGAAGGGAGATGCTTTAAGCAGGTAGTCTTTAAGCAGATCTGTCTGGTCTGGATTTTAATTCTGTATTTCAGACGTCAGTAGTTAATTTACAGTCATAGTAGTGATAGCACACTGGTTTTTTTCACCTTGGAGTTGTCAAACTCAGTTGCTAAAGGTTATGTTGCACTTCGGCCTTGTGTGTAAGGAAGAGTGGTACTAGGCCAGTTTATAACTCCTGAAAATTTGTGAAGTGAAAAGGAACACTTTATGAGAGTAGGCATAGTTTTTAGGTTTGAACTTTTGCTCAGAGCATTCTTGCAGCAAGAGGATTAAAATTTTACTTTACAATATTCTTTGAAAGTAAGGGTAGAATAGTTGTTGAATTTCAAACCAAAGCAAATAAATTGATGGTATCTTGAGGAGTTTTGTTTGTTGTGTGCAGCTTTGTTTATGTTGAGTTGTAGTAGTAAGCTGAAAAGGTAATACTAGAGGAAATAAGCTTGAAAATTACTTTCTGGGTTTTAGCATGCTTTCTTCAAACATGCGGTATTGATCTGTTTACTGTAGATAGATGAAGTCTAGTCTTTATGAGAATCAACATCACCTTGACTTCATGGCACTGCATATGTGTCTTCTTTACCAGCTCAGTTGATTTGATTATGTGTTGGAAACAAGGAGGTTTGAGGTCTCTCACAAATAACAATTAAATCATTACTTTTATTTTCTGTGAAATGGATGGTCAAGGACCTATCCTGAATGCAGTTCAGAGAGTGTAGTATGGCTAACAGTGTGCTTCGTTAGATTTTTGAGTCCTAACTGGGCTCATCTAAGAAATCAGAGAATGGGGCAGGGCCAGCTTTGGTAGACGCTAGTTAATTTTTGGTGCATCCCTGAAACATGATGTGTTTTCTAAGATTCTGTCTTTGAATAATTTAAAGCTTTCTACGTGTTGGGTTTGTGATGTACCTGAAATACATGAAGGAGATGTGTTGCTATGTTGTCAGTCAATTTTTAATATAGAAATTAAGTAGTATAAGTTTATAAAATCTATGTTTTAGTTCAGCCAGGTTTTGACCCAAACAGATTAATTTCCCTGGGTGACTTTGTTGTTTGAAGCATTCTTTTAATAGATCCATCCTGTGTCCAGTGATTCTAAACTAATTAATTTTTACCACTTTCAGTTTGCCTTGATTCTAAGGGCTAAGTGCATTTTTACTTTTAAGACAGAGTTCCCCCCACACTTAATCCAGAATGCTCTTAACTTGTTGGATATGTCTGTCTAAGAGGATGGGAAAAATTCAGTGCTGAAAAGGAAAAGTCCTTCAGAGGAGTCTGATGCAAAATTTATTCTCAAAAACATTTCCTTAAAAAGCTATCAACATTGAATTTTCTGTTTATGTGTGAGAGTGATGGTTCTGCATGTTTGAAAGGTTGGATTGGAAATTGCTGAGAACTAAGCATGAGTTTTAAGAAATCCTAGAGCCTTTACCACAGTGTTGCTCAAGGGAGCAGAAAAAACTTAAATCTTGTCTTTCAAGAGAACCCTCTTTTTAAAGTCAAGTACTCAAATACTGAGACCATAGTGGTAATGGATATTGACAGTTTTTTTGATGTTAACACAGGGTTTGAAGTGTAAAATAAGAGTTGCAGCTCTGAGAAACCTGTAGACTGATGAATATTAGATGAAGTGTGATGGTGAATGAAAATACCTGACTAAGAACATTTAATTAGCAATTAGCAATTGCAGTGTATTTTCAAAGCAATTCATAAATTGGAAGCTTGTAATCTATTGCCTGTAAATGGGAGTGGGGTAGAATCCTTAAGACACTTACAGAACAGTTCCAGCACAGCAGCCTGAAAGTAATTTTTGAAAATGTTTGCATGATGTTACAGCTTCAGCCATGTGAGTGTTTTAATGATTTGGAGATGAGGGAGGAGAGTATCACAGTCATACGGATAGATTGACTAGGGTATGATTCTTCAGTTTGCTCAAATATGAGAGTGAGGGATGGTTATGTAAGACTGAGTGAAATGCAAACCAAAAGGAGGAGGTTCTTTCACAAGAATGATTGTGTATCTGTGATGCATCTTGTCAGAGGATTTCATGGGTGTAAGAAACTTGTGTAGGCCAAAGAGAAGCTGAAGTACTTGAAAGAAATCCACAAAGTCTACCAAACAGCAAAATTGCATAAGGTTAAGGAAAACACATGAAAGTAGTCGGGGGCTGAAGACGACTTTGAAATATCATGCTTCTCTGTTTATTTTTGGACATGGTGCTAGAGGGAACTTGTGTCCTGTTATGAAGGAGGAAGAACCTGAGCAAACACACGTTTGATTCGGGATTGTTTTTTTTTTGTGTTTAGTATAAATATGGATAAATATTATTTGGAAGAACTAAGATTTTTAATTATTCTCGTTTATCATTCTTTTTGTTAGCAAAACCAAATAGGAAGCTGACATTCCTGTACTTGGCCAATGATGTCATACAGAACAGCAAAAGGAAAGGACCAGAATTTACAAAAGACTTTGCTCCGGTAATAGTGGAGGCTTTTAAGCATGTTTCAAGGTATAGTAAACTGTTACGTGCAGTGTCCTTCATCATATTGTGTTTGAGGGGTATTTAGTGAAGTCCTCAGTTCATCTGACTCAGCTAGTCCTTGTGTGCTATTTCTGTACTTGAAGTCTTGTTAATTTAATTTATTCAGTGTTCTTTTGATCTTGGATAGTCTTAATGCTGTTGGATGAAGTTACAAGAGTAAACTCATCCGCATTCAGTCCATTTTGCATTAGAAAGCTGTTAGCTATGCCTTTAAATAAGACTTGCTTTCAGTCTGCATATATATGCTGCAAGTTTATATTTGATTACTGGTGTTGCATAATTTGGTTTTTCTCCTGCAGCCATTCATCTCATTGCATGATGATTTTAGAGTCTTGATACAGAATTATTTTCACATGCTGCACAGCTGTTTGCAGTGTTTGTGTAATAGAGTTACAGGCGTACAGATTTATGAGTTGAGCAAGCAAATAGAATGAGGGAATTGGGCATTGACCTTCTTTTTAATATGCTTGTTAAGATGTTTTGAACTGATCTTTGTTTTCTTTTCTTTAAAACATGACTTTGTCACTTTCTGAGATGATTGAACTTCTGATACTTTGTTGTTGTTAGGGTATGCCAAGGTCCTTCTGTGAAAGATAATCATACGGCACTGCTGTACTTTTACCTAGCACTGACTTTTGGTTTTTTTCCTTATAACAGTGAGTCTGATGAGAGTTGTAAGAAACACCTTGGCCGAGTGCTTTCTATCTGGGAAGAAAGGTCTGTTTATGAAAATGATGTATTAGAACAACTTAGGCAAGCTTTGTGTAAGTATTTTGTGTTTGTATGAAAATTCATTGTCTATTCGAAATATTATTTCATTGACTCATCTGTTTGTTTTCATTTAGATGGAGACAGAAAGGTGAGGAAGCGAACATATGAACAGATAAAAGTTGATGAAAATAACTGTTCACCTCGGAGTTCTCCCACTGACCCTCCACAGGTAAAAGCATACTTCTAATCTTCTGTATTTGCACATGTGTTGTGGTAGAATTTTTCAGTTACTCTTGGTTTTGAATGGTCCCTGTTTTTATTTCTAATGAGGTAGTTTCTGAGCAAGGATGACTACGTCTGAAATTTTTCTTCACAGTACTTTAGGTTACAAGTCAAGCTTGCTGTTAACTTCAGTCAATTTGACACTAAACCGTTATCTCCAGCTTTGTCCACATTAGGATTTTAGCATTAGTTTCTACAATGTTTTGTGTTCTCATATGGTTTCCAGTATTGAATAGCACAAGTGTTAGAATAATACTATTATCAATTTATCAATAAAATATTTCTCAATGTTGCAGTCATGATGGGTGGAAAAATTTTGTCTGCCTTGCTTTGTTAGGGCTTTTATAATTCTTGCGGATTTTTTGTTATGGTAGTGCCCCATCTCAGAAGGTTTTTTGATATGGTGAGCAATGACTGCCTTCATAATCACAATTTAGTATGTTTCTTTGTAACAGACCTCTGGGCTTCTGTGAACATCAGCCCAACTCCCAAAAGACGAGAACTGATCTAGTCTGATGCAATAGTGAAACAAAACTCCAAGAAAAATAGTTTCAAAAATATATAGTAAAATGAAAGGTACTGTAAAATAATCACTGCTATCAAAAATAAAAGATGTGTAAGTAGTCCTATACCAAGAATTTAAGTGAAAAATTTATTTTAGGAAGGTGACCTTTAAAACTAAGAACACTGCAATGTTGTTCTGAGAATTATTAGCTTGATTTTGTTTTGTTTTCAGTCCAAGAGGGAATAGAATGTTACTATAATACTGATATCATAAATGCTGTTAAAATTAGCATCAAATAGATTCCATAAGCTTATTGTGATATACTGTTTTGTAATAGGCTCTGTTTATTTAAACTAGTTCTCAATCTTGCATGCTTTTTTCAGACCACAGATCTCATTAGAGCATTACAAGAACTAGAAAACGCTGCCTCTGGGGATGCAGCAGTTCATCAGAGAATAGCTTCTTTGCCTATAGAGGTCCAAGATGTGTCCCTGTTAGACAGAATAACAGGTGAGGGTTGGGGAATCCAGTAACTGAAGCGTTTTTTGAGAACTTAACAGTCTATAATGAAATGTTTTTCTCTGCTTGCTTTTTAGATAAGGAATCTGGAGAACAACTTTCCAAAATGGTAGATGATGCATGTATGTTGCTGGCGGATTACAATGGCAGGTTGGCAGCTGAAATAGATGATAGAAAACAGCTAACTCGAATGTTGTCGGACTTTCTCCGATGTCAAAAAGAATTCCTTGCAGAGAAAGAACATAAGCTGGAAGTGCGTAATGTTTTGGTTTAGTCCATTCTTCACTACAGATTGTTCTTGCAAATGTTTTTGGTTTGCCTAAACAACTTTTCTTTCCAAAGCTAAATATTTCATTGCCACTCTTAGGTCTTTGCTTCCAGCACATTATTAAGAAGATATCTTTTGGTTCTAGTGTTTTAAACCTATTAAACCAGCTCAACATTAGGTAATGTTATAACTGTAGTCACTTCAGTGTTTGTCTTTCTGGTTTTTTTAGCCTATTTAGTCTTCATTATATGTACAAACCTAGTTTTAATAGTACAGATAAAGTCTTATCTTGAACGGTACAAACTTTATTCTTCATACAGTAAATTTGTTGTTGTTCTTTTCATTCATTGTTGTAAGTCTTTAGTGATGTGTTACGTTGTTTAATAATAATCCTTCTAGTGAACAGAATGATCTTTCTGGTAGTCATAGGTGTGTAAAGCCTCTTAAAATATAAGAATTTAGTTACTGGTTTCAGTACAACTTTTTAACCTGGTTCAAATATCTGTTAAACCCAGTAAAATGTAGTTTTAGCTTCTACAGCCTCTAACACAGCTGGTTAGTAGCACTAACACCGTTAAGACAGTGTGAATCATTAATAAAAGGCTGAAGACTGAACAGCTCATTATGCACAAATGATTCCCTGAGTTATGCACAAATGATTCCCTGAGTTATGCAGTCCTTCACTATTACCAGTCATCTATTTTCCCTTCTTGATGCATAATACTGTCAAACCTCCTGTTAATCGTCCCAAATATTCTAAATAGGTCCATAATTTCACACCCCTTGCTTTCCAAATGCCTTGTCTCAACTTTGAGACATGGATTCCAGCACTAGGTTGGTTATTACAGTAATGGAAGTGAAGCTGCAGCCTTTTGCAAGGAGAGATAGCTAAACAGTTGTGATTTCCTGTAACTGCAGCATAAGCATGCATGGTGCAGAAAGTAATTGCTTTTCAGGTTTCGTTATATAGGCTCATCAAGAACATTTCCCTCACTCTTACTTCATTACAGTTTTATAACTTCATAAGTTGAACTCAGAATTTGTGGTGCCTTTGTTCAGGATAAAATGCTGTATCTGAAGTGATCGTCCAGATCAGTTGTGTCATTCCTAGACAACTCTTATTTCCTGACTTACTTCCTTTGCTCTATGCCTCACAGAAAAGCAATTGATGAAGGTTCTTCCTATCAACTTCACTGTGTTTGTCCTGTGAGAAGAATATCCACCAACTTCATGTAAGATAGCTGGTGTGCATGGTAGTGCTGATTGCAGTAGCAGCTGATCCAACTGACGAGTGGCATCTGGAAGATGAAAGAACAGGAGGCCTTAAGCTTTTATCACCTGCCATACCTTCTCTCTGTGTGTGAGTGTAATGTGCTTAAAGGACAGGTTCTCACAGTACAAGGGTAGGACTGATTGCCTTGAAACACTCGGTTCTTTTTGTAGATCATTACCAGCAATTAGATCCTGTTTAGGTATAGAATACTGCTGGGATAGTGAGTCACTCAAGACACAACTTAGTACTTGAGACAGATTTATACTTTTGTAAAAACAAGAGCTCAGTGAATCAGAAGTTACAAATGGACTGCAGCTGTGAGCAGATTCTGCCCTCATTAGTTGTTCTCAACAAGTGTAGAACAGTTTAATTTCCCGGTACTACTAGGTCAAAGAGTTCATAACTAAGAGAGGGCAACTGCTTATTTCCATGTTGTCATGTTCCTTAAGACTGGGTTTCTTGAATTTATTACTTAAGCTGTTAAGGAATTGCATTCTAATACAGCACATTTCCAGTTTTGGGCTGGTTTCGGAGGTCTTTCTGTAGAAAGCAGGAGACAGTCTTCACTAGTCTTCATCTGCAGCAGTCTGTATTAAGCAGATGAAGTCCTAGGGTGTTAACGTGTATTACAAGAATGTTTTTAGGCAGTGTGGTATAAATGCAGGTTGCTAATAAAGAACTATGAGCCAGGGTGCTGTAAACCCAGGGTACTAATAAAAAGCTGGGAGCCAGGAGATTGTAAAGAACAAAACCTGAAAATCAAGTTTCTAGACTAGCGTTAAGATGAATGAAGTGAAATTGCTCATTACTGGTAGGGTCTTTTGGTTCAGGAAGTGAGGCTGATAAACATCTTGAAGTTTTGAAATGTAAGTATATCAGGCCAGCTGACATAGTTGATCTTTTTTTTTAATATTTATTTTTAAGAAATGACTGTCTTCTGATGTAAATAACAAATACCTCTATCCAGAGGCATTTGTTTTCTGAAGCAGTGACTGTTTTTACGGTCTTAGGCAATACCACACCTTGAATTGAGCTGCCTTGGCTTCTCATTCAAAATAGCACTAGGAAGGGGCCTGTCACCTAATTATTTTGAGATGGTGTTTCCTTGGCTGTCTGTCCCTAGGTTCTATTTCTGGTGAAATTAATTTATTCTAGACAAAATTCCTTTGTTAGACTTCTGGCTGTTGACATTTGAGTACAGCATGGTTTCTGAGTTGTAACAAATGAAATCTTCATTTCTTTCTGAAATGTCACCAGTCAGTGAGTATAGTGTTGAGATCCAATGTTCCTGGTCAAACACCCAGGTATGGTAAGAAACAAGTGGTTGAATTTGTAGTGGAATCTAGAAATGTTACCTGCTGTTGACCTGGTTTAACAGTATTAGAATTGAATTCCCAGAGAATTCTTGCTAACTTTACATTTTGGATGGGAGCTTTAGACCTAAATGTGCAGATTTTTTTTTTATCTTCTGAAGTTACAGGTAAGTAACTTTGTAACCAATCTTCCCACGAGTAGTTTTTTTTAAGAATAAGAGTTTCTCTGACAGTTATTTCTAAACAGAAGTGCATGATTCCTAGCAAAGTTGAGGTAATGTATGCCTTAAGTCTTGACAGGAAATTTTGACAACAGATAAGTAATATGAGCTATCATGTCTGCATCAAAAGGTAACTGTACTGCTTAGTAGGTGACTTTCATAAGTCTGCTCTGGGTAAGTAGTATCATCTTTAACTCTTATGTTGTTTTCTTTAACATCTGTCTAGCTTCTGTTGCAGGTGGTGGACATGGACCTATCTTCTAATGATGTCAACATCCGTTAGTACACACATCCTGCTAAAAATAAATTTAAGAATCAAAATCTTGTATTGTCTGTTGTTTTTGAAAACGGAAGAGGAAGAATTCTGTAACTACTCATACCAAACCTCTGCTATTTCATCTGTGTTCTCACAAACACTGAGTTTATGCCTGAGATGGATAAGCATTTATCCAGTGTCATTCCTTTTTCTTGAAGATTAAAACTTTCACATGGTTTTCAAAAAACTCACAAATACTTTGTCTTAAATCATTTGAAATTGCAAATGCAGAAGTTTGGGTGTCACTTGCATTCAAGCTGCCATTACCAAAAGGAAAGAGGTGTGAAAACAAGACTTTTTCAGACTTCTGCTTTTTTGACGTACACTCTAGCTGTTGGGTTTACATGAACACCAGAAATGAGAAGTGGTGGATGTAGAACTTGTCCTTCACAAGCACAATAAAGAACTTTAATATACATCTATTTAACATTTTATGTAGATAGTAGAGAAGGTGTGTTTTGTAATTGCTCTTATGCCCCTTTTGAACCACCCTCAAATTTAGGATCATCCTAAGAGTATTTTTGCTTCACTTTGCTAAGTTTTAAAGCACTACATATATTTAAGATTTGGTGTACTGTAACTGTATCTGCAAGCTTGTGTAGGATTTATAGGTAGACGTGATTCTGTCTGTTACAGAAACGAATTTTTTGCAGAAAGATTTTTTTTTTTTCCTCAGAACTTTGAGGATTAATTTAACTTCCTGTTTTCTACTATTTTGACTCTTTACTCTCTGCTTCCTTGTTTTGTCCCCTCTTACCTCCCTGCCCATCCCCTGGTTTTTGGACAGAAAAGTTGCTTGGTCTGTTGATCTCACTGAAGGCTGATAAGAACTTCTTATGTTTTGCAGGAACAAACAGTTAGGTATACATACATTAACATCCAGGTGCACTCATCTCCTTTTGATAAAGACTGGTCTGTAGACATTCTAGAATTAACATGCCCTTAAAAATACAGGGATGACATGAACAAGAGGAGTTCTTGGTTTAATATTTTTTCATATTGCTTTGCTTTTGCCTCTTCCACGCTCTCATTGGTTACAGACTAAATAGACTCTTACTAAATTTCAAATAAAGGCTTGGATAGTTTGAAATGTTACATAACTTCTTAAGAAGTGTAGGTAGAGGATCACATGACCTTTTTCTAGAAAAACAAGACAGCCTCTTCTCACATTCATTTTGATGTTGAAGATAAATGTAACATTGCTATACTTAGTATTTACTGGATGACCTGCTTTCTTGCATAATGTTTCTCTGAAATTGCCACTTTAAATTGGGGAACGTCTTATCGCTAAATCCAAATTTTGAAGAAGGAAATGCAACTCTGGGAGGGCTGCTGTGTTTTATCAGCTTGCATTTAATGAAGACGCTTCTGCTGCTCATGTTGCCATCTTGCATTCCTTATTTTCTGTGGCTGTATGAACAATATTCATATCCATACGCTCACACATCTGTTATAATTGTGATTTCTGAGCATGTTGAGAGAATATTTTATGTTCAATTCACTTTTACTTCACAACTGAGCTATATAGCTCAATATAACTTGACTTATTTTCCTAAAGGGTTTAATTTTGTCGTAGGATTTTATGGATAAACATCAAGCAGTTAGTCATCCTAGTCTGTAACTCTGGAGTCAAATAGTTTTTTCTTTTATTCTTTTTTATTTTTTTCCTCCTCTTCTCTCTTTCTGTTCAGTTGCAGCTTAATGGTGTCAAATGCAGACAAAATTGTTAAGCAGAGAATTTAGGGATCATGGTGGAATAACAGGCAGGCCTCTTGTGTTTAGGGTTGGTTTTCCTCAGTGCAAGGCTGGATTGAAAGTATTGTCTCCTGTTTCCTTCCACCATGGCCTTTGTCTTGTCAGAAGGTATAGTGTTTTCCATGCTCTTTGTTACTCTTCAGAGCCCTTATATTTGCCACGTACCTTTGTATGCCAGTTTCCTTCAGTGGCAGGGGAGCTTAAGGTAATATATTAAATCATGCTTTATGTCCACTTAAATAGCTGTGGTTCATTTCTTCATAGTCTTGCAGCTGAGCAGCTAAAGTATTTTGAGCTATAGTTGAAGTTCAGGAAGGCTGATTTGTAGTATGAATCCTACACTGCTTTCTGTTACAGAGTGGAGTTTGCAGCATTGCAAGTGATTTACAACTCCCTAACTGTGGCAGCACCGCAGTAACCAAAGTTCATCTTGAGTTAGAACTGAGCTCTGCTGGTAGTGCAATGGTTACAGAACTGGTAGCTGCAAAGTACCAGGAAGTGGGCAGTAAAGTTCGCATGTACTCAAAACCAGTATTAATGCCTACTGATATATGCTTGGCAGCACAAGAATGCCTGTAAGTGATGGTACTAGACCATGTTGTGTGATCTTGATATTATGAACTATCACGTTCATTTCTGTTCAGGATCACAGCTTCAGAAATTGAAGCTGGATTGACAGTGCTTCCAGTTGAAGGGAGTATGTGACTTCTGAAAGAGGTATTTGAATCAATCCAAATGTTCTTGGCCTGAGGGGAGCATGACTGTCGATCCCTTTATAATATAAAAGGGAGGAAATTTTTTTGCCTGAATTACTTTCTCTTTTGTGGCTGAATTCCAAGTAACTTTCACTGATTTTCAGGGAAGTGTATGTAGCTCTAAACCATGAGGAGGGCAATGTAGGGTAAGAAACTCTAATGGATGGGTTCTCTTTATTCTAGTTCTTCCCGTCCTACTCTGTATGAAATGGAATACGAGTCAAGAAGAGGCCCCTATACTTGAGAGATTTTTGTAGATCAGTTCAAAGCCCTTGCTCATAGGTTGACTTTGAATGACCATTTGAGATGCTTTGTGCAGTTTAAATGCGTTACTCATCTTGAGTTGTACAGAAGTCCTTTAGTGAAATAATCACCGGGGGGTTTTGTGTTTCTTAAAGAAACTCAAACAAA
This sequence comes from Apaloderma vittatum, assembly GCF_000703405.1. Lineage (NCBI taxonomy): Eukaryota > Metazoa > Chordata > Aves > Trogoniformes > Trogonidae > Apaloderma > Apaloderma vittatum. The sequence continues at coordinate 19,317 of NW_009707500.1, forward strand.
TAAACAGCAACCACCAAAACGAAAGAACAAACAACAAAAAACCCCTGAGCTTCAGTAAACTTAGTATTTTGAATTATCTACCTGAAGATGAACAGGAAGAATTAAGCAATGACTGCATTACTTATCTCTCCTTAAAATTTATTAGATTAGAATTTAAAGAATGTGAGGAGGTATTCAAAATGAGACACAGGTTGCATCTCTTACCTGCTGTAGTAGTAAACTTGTTAAGCCTTCTCACAGGTTGCTAACGTATTTTTTTAAAGTGGATCTTTTGTTACCTTCAGCATTTTTGTTCAGTGGCAGGAGTTACAGGTGTAAAGGTTAAGTTTTGTACACGTGATTTGCTGAGCTATGGTGGAGAACAGCAACCCTTATGTCAAATACAACAAAACAAAAGGGTCAGTGCATTTTTTTTTTTTTTTTACTCTATGCTGTACCTATTTTATGAAAATAATGTTTGTTTCCCCGTTTCTGTACCTAAGCAATAAATATTCCTTTTTTTGTATTGTGGCTTAACTGCAGCCTCAGATATGATGGTACATAGTTTCTTAATTTGTACCTCAAAGATTAGTATACGTACATACAACTTCAGTTGTATGTTGTTATTCGGAGCAACAGAAACCCTTGAAGACTTCTGCATTCCAGATTGAATTACCTGATATTTCAGTATAAATCCTGGATTTTCTGCAGGACTGGGCAGGTTGTAGGTTGTACTTTGCTCATCCTTGTAAAATAAGCATAACCTTTTGCTTCAGTTCATGTTTTAAAACATTGCTTTTCCCATTGAAGATGCTCTGTTTCTGAAACTGGGTAGTAATAATGTTACAACTTAGAAAACTTCTTGCTAGCTTCACCCTTATTATTTGTTAAGGGTGAGTTTTTTAACCTTCACTCTCTTCCTTTGAATTTTGAATATAAAAATATAAAGATACAGGTCTTATCTAGGTAGGACTTGCTGTTGTTTGTGAGACTTAGACAGGATGTTAATGGCTGTTGGAAGCCAAAAACTTGACACTGTTAACCAAAATGAAGAGCAAGGTTTGCAGGTATGTAATGGATTCAGTTTCTGTGCAAACATCTGAGATTATGGGAAATTGAAAATGGAGTAATCGGTGCTCTATCTAGAGCTGCGTAAGTTTTTGGAGGACAGCTGTAGATTGGCAAGGGACTACTTTTGGTGCTTTCTGCAGCAGATCCTCCCTTTGATCAGATGTTAGATGGAAGAAAAGAAAAATAAATGGACATAATTGTATATAAGAACTGGCTATAAGAAATATTGAAACTGTAGTGCCTGTTTATGTCAGTAGCAGCAATGTAGCTTTTCAAGCTAAAACTATACCTTTTTATACAAGCCTTGATTTCCTGTCTGTACTTCTTAAAATTCTGATGTTTAGACATAAACTAGATGTTAGATTTTAAGAACATTTTTTTTAATCTGTTGTATGAACACAAATTCAGCAGAATTGTATCCCTCCTGCAACTAGAAGCTTGCTTTTGGAGTTGTTTGTTGAAGCAACTGTAAACTGAATAGAAATATAAGACTACAGTGGAATGACAGGTAGTAACTACACAGACTATGTAATGGGCTTTCTCACTCATCATGGGAGTTATTAATCTGTAGTATGAACACAAATTCAGCAGAACTGTAAACCCTGCTTGTATCCCTCCTGCAACTAGAAGCTTGCTTTTGGAGTTGTTTGTTGAAGCAACTGTAAACTGAATAGAAATATAAGACTACAGTGGAATGACAGGTAGTAACTACACAGACTATGTAATGGGCTTTCTCACTCATCATGGGAGTTAGAAAGGAAAAATTCGTAATCTAGCTTCAAAAGAAACCCCAACATTGTCAATGGAAAGGAAAAAGGAAAGTGAAGCTCTAAGAAAGCTCTGCTCCACAATTAGAGATTACTTATATAAACAAGCTGAATAGGGATCTGTTGCTGTAGCTAATGTCTTCTAGTAGTTTCGTTCAGGAAAATAAGCCCATGTATATTTGAAGGTAATTAAGTTCACCTGAGATGCTGTGCTCCTTAGTGTTCTCTTTCAGTTGTGTCCTGATTAAAGCCTGTGTCATCAGGCTAATACTAAAAAAGTTACACTTGGAAAAATTTTCTACCACCATTAACATCTAGAAACTTTATTATATTTTGTCTAACAAGCTTCTGTATGAAGTGAAAAGGAAGCACCACACTCAGATTACTCTATATATGACCTACGCTGTAGTTAGGTTTTTTTGCAGCATTTCTGATAATGTTTAGTCTTGGTTGGAAGGGCTGGTAAGAAGTGCTTCTAGAAGTCTCTGACAGAAGAAAGAAGAGAAATTGCTAGAACATAAGCTCACCTTTTTCTCAGTCTTGATGAAACAACACATGGCAGGCTTCATTCCATCTCAGTTGCAAACTTCTGATGTTTCCACTTAAAACCAGTGTAGTATTAGGCAGAAAAAGTGATTTGCATAAAATCTGATGCAGAATGTGGTAGCACTTGTGCATACGTGGACAGGGCTTATACCTTCTTGAATTTGAATGTGCACAGTAGGGACACAGTCTATAAATGGACAACAACTGCCTGCTCGTTAGACAGCATTTAAAGAAAATTTGTATCCAGTGTAGTTACTGCAAATCTTAGGCAAAGTGCTCTTATTTACTTGTGTCATCACATATACATAGGAAGATAATTCATCAGCTTCTGTAATAGTCCCAGACAGCAATTGTTTTCAGAGCCCACTAATGTAATAACAAATTACGTTTTATTAGTTGTATTTCAAGGTCAGCATAGGGGACAGCAAAGTTCTTATGAGAAGTGTTAACTGGTGCAAACTAATCAGTAGGTATGGGTGATACCTTTATCACAAAAGCCTGTTTGCGGGTGAAAAAAATGTATTAGTGAAATACTATTTTTTTTAGAATAAATCAACTTTTTTGATATGTAAGGACAGTGTACTTTCTGTGTTTGTTTGATTTTTTTGAAACCCAGAGCTTGAATTGAAATTCATCTATTAATGAATCCATCAGTTATGGGTAAAATACCACCAAAAATAAGAACAACATTGAATTCATATGAATCTTGCATGACTGAGATAAGGATAATTTTTAGTTTTAATAATTTTTTTGTCAAAATTGAGTTCCTATGAATCAGAATTAGTAAATTTATTGTTGAAATTCTTTAGTCAGGCACTAGAACTCTTTTGTTTCCTTGGTTTAATTTCATTATGGTCTTATGTAGAGGTGCTACTAAACTAGTCACAGAGTTTATTGTGACCGTTTCAGGCATCTTTTCTGGTCAGTATGCTCTTTTCACATAGCTACTGATGATCTGAAGGACACCTTTAACTTTTTTGTTAATTTTAAATTCTCCATCCACAGTTCCTAATAAAGGTACAAGTAAGCAGGCAAGTGTTACCCAAGAGGTAGTGTTAACAAATCATGGTAACATGGTCTTTTTGTTGGACTGGTGGCTCTCCACTGCTATTTTTTAAGTAACCTCTGATAATTGCTTAGGTAGCAGATCATGGAAGTTCCATATCTTTTCAGCTAAGGCTAAATGTAGAGGGTAGAATAACTGTTCAGTAGGACTCAAATTGAAACTGAATTTTGTAGATCATCACACACCAATGTCTAAGTCACTGTAGCAAACCTGGGAAATTTTACTTTCAAAACCCAAATCCAAATGTTTAATAAAACTGGCTCCCCCTAGTTCTTAAACAGAGCTCAAGGAGAAGTAGGCCACTCCATGCAGCAGTAGGCCAAGAGCCCCACATAGGAAAAGACGAAAACTGTTAGAGAAGATAATGCTTATTTTAGCTGGACTCTTGCTGAAAATTGCAGTTAAAAACTGACAATCTTTCTGTTAAAGCATGCAGGCGAAATACAGAATTTTGAATAATGTTTCCTTTCAGCTAGTAGCAACTGTAGTGTAGTTGACCCAATTCTGAAAAAATTAATCTCCAAGAGTAACAGTAGTGGGTTTTTTTCCCTGGAGAAGCCAGTTTTGAAAGCTCACCTCCATTCTGAAATGCACATGCAATGCCTGTACTCTGAATCAAAATGCTGAGAAGGGGATGGGAGGAAGAGAACTGCAGGGCTTTCACACAGTGCTACAGCTACCTGGTAGAATTGGTCTTGCATTGATTGGAACTGAAAGCTGAGATTGATTATCATGTATACGTTTATAGACACACATGCACACTTCCCCCCCCCCCCCCACACACTCTATTTTTAAAA
>NW_009707500.1:23573-52821 GCF_000703405.1 Apaloderma vittatum
ATCTAATTTCAAAATGTTTTTTCTTAGAGCTGGATTATGTTCTGTACCTAGATTTTCCTGATTGAGCAGGGTATGATGCAGGCGTCTGCCTGCAGTGTCTCTTGAAGCTGTACGTGTTGGTTTTTCTGGGGGGTGTAATGCAACAATTAGGAGAGCTATTTAAGCATCAGTAAGGAAATGATGTATCCCATGTCTGTTGTGCTTGCTGAGAATTAGTTTTTTAGCTGGGAAGAAGTGGAAGTTCTTTCTTACAGGACTGCTCACCATCACCTGGTAAGGGTGTAAAGTGGTCCATACATTTGCCTTAAAATTTAATTCTGGACCAAAGGAATGGCCAGAATACATTTATCTCTACATCCAGGCTGAAATAGCTGTGATGTTTTTCAGTTCTGCCAAAAGTAAAAGAGTACCAGACTAGTCTACTTTGGAGTTGTTGGTAAAGTCTTTCCACTGCCAAAATGTGGAATGCCGTAGAGTAAAAATGATGGAAATACAGAGAAACAGAAAGCAGAAAAAAACCCCTCAGGATTATGTATAAATCCTGTAAGTGAGCTCTTAACATTGTCTTGGAATTTCATTTCACCAACAGTATGAAGATGTATGTCTGAGATAAAAAGGGCATTAAATTGACTTGATTAGAGAAGGCAAAACATTTTTCTGACACTTCTCAGATACTTCTGGCAGTGATTGATGGAAGAGGAGAGAGTGAATTGCTGTTACAGAAGGCTTGTAGGTATTGTCCTCATCTGATTTCCTGATTTTCCATGCTGCCAGTCTATCAATTCTTTCATTTCACAGAGAAACAATCTTAACAATTCAGTTTCTTGAAAGTTTGATAAAATTAGTTTTGTGAATAACTGGATAGAAGAGAGGCCCAAAGGAATGCCTGAGTAGCTCTTCTCCCTTCGGTGTGCTATCCAGTCAGCCCGTGCAGTGTGGAACCAGCAATAACCTCTGCTGCTCTTTGCCACAGCAGTGGTTGGGCAAGATAGAAGACATCAAGGGATATTGGAATGGGGAGGGGAGAGTTGGAGGGGGTGCACTGGGTGGGAGTTACTGTGGCGTTGGAGGATTGGTCTAACTGGGATGGAGCTAGGACGTTTAGTCATTTCTTTACAGGAATCAAATAGTATCGCCGTTCACTGAATCCTTTTACTGCTGTGGTGCCTCATCTTGAATAAATGGAGGGTCCAGCATCACTAGTTCCTTTATGGTTTCTTTTCACAAAAGCACCTTTCTGTTTTCTTTATCTGTGAAACTGACCTCACAGCAGGTTATAAATTCTCAGTGGTTTGGTAATTTAGAAATATATTATGAATTCACATTGATTTTAAAAATCCTTTTGGCAGAGTTACCAAATAAAGTACACTTGCTCTATTAAGACAGTGAAGAAAAATCTACTGTCATAACTTTTTCAAATTGAAGAAGAGCTTGATGAAATGGGATGGTAGACATTTAAATGGGAATATTAGGTACTCTTTGTTGTCTAAGTGTCAAAAATAAATTTTACTTACTTGTTTTCCAACACTTTTACACCACCAAATTAAAAACAAAACTTTTTTTAAGCCAAAGAGAATGGTATTTTTGAGGGGCACAGGGAGGAAATTAAGGTAGTGTGACTTTTTAGGCAGAGAATTTAGTGAACTTACGAGACAAATATTTTACATTTTTGTTAGTGGACAAAATAAGGACAGTGAGTTTGAGGAGATAAATTATTGTTAATATCGTTATTGGGCTCCAGCCCTGTCTCCCTCAGTCAGACTGTTTTTTTGATGCAAAAGTGATCAGTTCTCTCTCCATAGGTGGGTTTGTTTGCCATAGTGAATGCACCTTTTTGTAAGTGCAGGTGAGGGGGAAGCTGAGAGTAGGAAGAATGCCATATGTTTTTAAAAGGAACTGAAGAAGTCACAGTAGATGTGCACCAGAGAACTGGTATTTTGTGAGTTGGCACAAGTTTGCAAGTATTTGAAGCTATTCTACAACTATTTAACTGTAGGCCAGTGTAACTGATAGGTAGAAATTACCATAATATTAGGCCTTTGATCTTCCTGCAAGTTAGATATTTACTTATCTGTTTTGGAGTTTCTTTTTTTTCCTTATCCCCATGCATCCCAACCAGACTTCTGTATGCTATTCCATCTTTGAGGTGCTCTAAACCAGATACGGAGATTCAGTTTTGCAGTCAGCACATGGAAGAGTTTTAGAGCTCTGCTGCATGCAGAGTTTGGGGGTAGAAAACATTTAAGGGCTTCTTTGTTAGTTAATACCTTGCAAGAGGGAGAGAGTCAAGTTTTGAAAGACATAATTGGAAGTTGGAGATAAGCATTTGAGCTTTGAGTTCCACCATTCAAAAGATTTTTGTTTTGAAGTCGCGAAAGGCGCACATTAAGGACATCAAAAATAGCAATAAAACCACCATGAAGTAGGCTGGAGAAACAAGATTTACGTTTGACTGTGGTCTTGGAGGTCAAGTAGATACTTTGCTCTCATTCCTCAGATGTTAGGTTCTTGTTACCCCTTTCCATTTCTCATTATGTATTTACTTCCATCTTTTCAGTCAATAGTAGCAGATAAGGTTCGCCTTACTCTAGCCCAGATACTTCACCAGACAGTAAAGGAGGTAGAGGGGCAACATTGTTTTTTCCAGACTTGTGCCTGTAAACAAGTTCTTCGATTTTTTTTTTTATGTGGAGCACTGAGCTCCTTGTAACTTCTTGGAAAACAAGCCTCAGGGCTGTCCTGATCTCAATAAATGTGAGCCCTTTGATCATGAAGACAGTAGAAGGCAGAAGACTGAGCAGACGGTGTACCTCCCCCAAGTGCTATACTTGGCAGTGTTTCAAACACACAAAAGTTTTAGTGTAATTTATTTCTAGGTTGCTAGTAACTACCAGAGTAGGAGGAATGATTCTACAAGGGCAATAAATAGGAGATCAGTCATTTCCTACAACACATCCCAAATCACTCGTCTGACCCATTTGTTTTATTTCCACTTTTCTACGCTATCACTTACTGTGCTTTCTCCTCAAACCATGGTCACTAAAAAACACAGAAAACATTGCATTTGTATAGAATCTCTTCTTCCTTTCCCTCCCTCCACCTAATTTTTATTATCCGACACATTAAGAGTCAACAATGAAGCTGAATCTGGTGCTATTTGTTGCCTAAAATTTCAGAGTATCAAGGTGAAACCCAGTTAGGTGTTCTGGAAACATCATTAAATCTCCCATTTTAAGTGACCTGGTTTCTGATGGAGGTAGTTGACATCCTTTGGCCATAGTGAACTGTAGTCAAAAGGTGGTAGGTTATTTATAACGTCAGTGTATTTGATTGATAGGTAAAATGAGAGAGCTGTGCCATCATTGTATCAACTTTATTCTGGAGTGTTTGGTCTCCCAGATACTGATAATCATTTGGCATCCTGAAAAAAACAGGGTTTTAGTTAAATTGATATCAATGGGTAGCTTTCAGCCATGTCTTTTGAGTCTTTCACTTATCTATGATTTCATAATAATTAATGTTAGTGACAGATACTGCATAGATGCCAGTAAACTGTTGTCCTCTCTCCCTGATTTCTGCCTTCTGCCCTAGGAAAAGTTTATTTATGGTGGTAGTGATTTTTGTTACTACTGTTGTTTTTTTTAAAAAAGTAGTATATTAAACAACCTTCAGTTTTAAACAATTTAGATCTAGAAACTACCACTATAATTAGTATTGCATACACTGACTGTTGAGCAAAATCGTTTAGCATGCCAGCTTGAAAGCCAGGCGTCTCTAGTGTGTGCTGTCACAAGTTGTGTAACGACTTGAGTGCTGTTTCTAGTAGAGAAACCCATCATTTGGCATAGGATGATATTGGATGGAACCTCTGTGGAAAGAAATAAATTCTGTTTGTGTGTATACCTGTTAATTTGCTCTCTTGACCATAGCACAATGACTGTGCTTAGCTGGGACATTATCTGAAGATGTAGGAGTGGAAGGTCCATATTTATAATATTCTTATCTGTGGAAGAAATCGGGTGTTCTTGCTCAGCAGTTATCTCAAAATCATTTTATCCTAAGGCTGAAAGATTGTGGAATAAAACACAAACAGTGATGCAAGTACAAACCTAGAGCACAAAGTACAGTCACTACACAGAGGTTTAGTTCTGGGGACCCTGCATGGACTTTTTCAGACAATGCATTCCTATCAAGACCTAATAAGTCCGTATTTTTTGAATTTCTTCTTGTGCATTAGTGCTGTCTTAGAACGCAGCAGCAAGAAATTTAATGTGACTAGGTTATCCTACAGAAAATAGTCTTTAAAGCACTGCACCTTTGGTTTCCTGGCTATCTTCTCACCTGTCATATTGTCAGTGCATTCTCTTGCTGTAATACCTGTAGCAAAAATTATCCTAATGTCATTGAAAATGTAATGGGCAGTTTCCTTTGCAGCTGTTTTGTAACAATGTTCTCAACATTTCTAGAAAGAAGCACCTGGAAATTTTTATTTTTTTTTTAACCTGGCTGATTAGTATTTTCTGTCTTATGCGGAAAGAAGAATCCAGGCCAGTTTTGTGGAATGCTGGTATCTTCCTTTATTCCCAGCTCACACTCCGGTAGAGCTGTTACATTTAGTGCTAAACCTTGAGCCCTGGGCTAATCAGTGTTACAAAGGTTGGACTCCAAAGGATCATGCAACTGCTTTCAAGCCAGGTAGTTGAAAATTGTTCTGATGTATACGCAAAACGTTATTATTATGAGCATAATTTTTTTTCAAATCTTACCATTCAAGATAAAGAAGCTTCCTGTCATTGTGCTGACTAGGAGCATCTCGTTTATTCCATTCATTCCTCTGCACTCTATATATGCATGTACAACTTGGCAAGTATCCCCGCCCCAAATCCTTGAAGCTGTACTGGATAATAGGCACTGTAGTCAGTGGAAAATCGATGTTCTTTTCATACAGCATGATCAGAAGAAATGTGCACACTCAATAGAAGCTCTAGGTGTTCATGCTTCTGTTAAACAGCAATAATTCTTAGTACTGTGTTCAGTTTTGGGCACCGCAGCATAAGAAAGACATCAAGGTGCTGGAGCAGGTTCAGAGAAGGGCAGTGAAGCTGGTCAGGGGTCTGGAGAACAAGTCTTATAAGAAGCAGCTGAGGGAGCTGGGGCTGTTAAGTCTGGAGAAGAGGAGGCTGAGAGGAGACCTCATTACTCTCTACAACTACCTGAAAGGAGGTTGTAGCAAGGTGGGTGTTGGTCTCTTCTCCCAGTTGCTAGGACAAGAGGAAATAGCCTCAAGTTGCACCAGGGGAGGTTTAGGTTTAGGGAAAAAAGTCTTTACTGAAAGAGTGGTGAGGCATTGGAGAAAGCTGCCTAGGGAAGTGGTGGAGTTGCCGTCCCTGGAGGTGCTCAAAAAATGTGTAGACATGGCACTTAAGGACATGCTTTAGTGGTCATGGTAGTATTGGGCTGATGGTTGGACTAGATGATCTTAGAGGTCTTTTCCAACCTTTTTCACTCACAGGTGGGTTTGCAGGGTGCCAGTAATGAAATTACCTTTGCTTTACAAGGTGAGCCCTAAAAAAAAATAAAAATTGAGTGCGTGGTGGCTTACAGTCACTCTAAGACAGTATCTTAAGTTTAGGTGCAAGTCCTTATATTTTAAGTTGTGGTTAAATCATAAATCATTTACCAGAAGCGTACCTTGGATTTAGTGCTGGTCATTATCATGTTTCCCCTCCTACATGGGGGAAATGTTGCCCTTGTGCATGGTGGTTGCCCTGCAGAGTGAAAGCAAAGTGGCATGCCCAGGCCTAATACTTGAGCTCTCTATCTCATAACAGGCTGGAAACATAGACCCAGAGAGCATTTATGTTGTTCTTCCTAAACTCTCTACCCCACAACTGATCATGTCCAGCAGACCAGAAATCTTAAAACATGTCCTGGCAGGCTGGTTTTACTGTGCCAGCTGCTTGATCCAGCTCTTGCCTGAACTGCAGGCTCAGACCTGCTGGTTTTATTTCTTTTGATGAAAGTCCTAGCTGTCAGATGCTAGGTGTAGGGTTGGGGTTTTTTTTGTCTTTCAAACATCATGTTTATGAGAGATACAGAAGCATGAGCTTATGGATAGACCAGTCTTAATGGTTTACTGAACGAATAGGGAAGAGATGGATGAGTATTTTCAAAGTTCTTAAGTTGCCCTACAAGCCATGTATGTTCGATTTGTATCCAGTATGTTCAATTTGTATCCAGTTCGATTTATCGCAATGGTAAGTCCTTTCTGTAGCAACAGTCACCATTACTGCTTTGGGTCTTATTTTCTCAGGGAATTTGAAGCAGCTCACCAGCAAAATGAGACATGTAATTATTTTGCAATTTGGACATCAAATCTGATAAAACCCATGTACTTCCCTGCTTTCCTGAGCTATTGTAAAGAAAAAAAAAACAAACCCATTTTAAAAGATTTTAGGTTCTTGTTTTAGCTTGTAAAAATGGAAACAGCCAAGAGATTTTCTTTGGATCCTTTGATGCAAATTTGGAAGTTTACGAGAGTGGATTTTGCATAAATAAGAGAAATTTGGAGTGTGTCTGTCATAAAGAAAAGCCCAGGGTAGTGGACCTACTGAAAACATACCTGAGAGACTAGCGTGCCGATATGCAAGAATCACATGGCAAAACAGGGACTTTAAGTGATTTACTACTTATAATTCCTTTTTTTTTTCCCCCTCAACACTGCAGAAACCCAAATAGCTAGTTTAGTAAATACAGTAAAGGAACTAATGACAAAGAGTAACTGTGCTTAGATATTTTGTTACTGCCTATTGAGTAGTCTCAGTCAGTAATATCTGAAATGCAGTACTTTGCAAACAGTGATTCTTCCCTGTGTTTCCCTCTGTTCCAGCTCTATCCCAAATTATACATTTATTAAAAAATCGGAAGAAAATTGAAAGAACAACATTTATTTTTGCATTATTTGGATTTTTCCTCTGTAACATGTCTACTGAATTGCTCACGATTTCGTTTGTAAATATCTTAGTAATAAATTACTTTAGCAACATTTAACTTACCATCTTTTCCTGATGACCTGATCTTCCAAGGTAATTTCATCCACAACTGGATAGAAATACAGACTTACAGACAGAAAACCCCACAGGTAGTCTTGGAGCTTCTCTGTAAACCAGGATAGTAACTTTAAAAACCTTTTAATGAAATATATCTTGAATGGATGAAAGATGCTTTAAAAAGTTGAGACATTGTATATAGAAATGATTGCTAATCTGATAAATGTTTTCTTTTATCAGTTATCACAGAAGGATGCCCATTAGCAGGGTTATTGCAAGCTGTAGGCTTTTGGGAGGTAAATAGTTCATGATGGGAAAAAGGCTTTAGGAAAAACATTGTAAATGTCTTTCCTTGTTTTTAATGTTTACTTGTTCTGTCTTTGATTTTCTATACTTGGTTGCTCGTAATTTCTGCCTCGCAACCTCTTCTTAAATCCTTTTTATTATAAAATTAAACTAGCTATTTGAACAAGTCAGAATTGGGTACATAATGTCAAAATGGGTGAGTGTGCCAAATTTGCTGCCTGAAATTGGTTGTTGGATAAGAGACCGTTACATTGTGAGTTTTTCTCGTAATTTTTCTATGCTCTCTATTGGTATTGCTTCCCTTTCACAAAACTTTCTCATCATATTTTAATACTAAAGTTTGAGGGTAAGCACTGTTTTTTAAATTATAGAACTTCTATCAGTATATTCTCCTCCTTTCTTGTTGGCTATAGAAGGGGTGCAATTGTTTGCTTGCTTTGTGCATGGTGGAATTTTTGTTGGAGATATTCCCACAGGACATGTGAGGGGCAGTTTAAAAAGTAAGCCAGAATATCTACCACTGCTGTGAAGTTCTCCCTTTCCAACTTTACCTTTCTCACGTTCCCATTCCCATCACTGAACACTGCATTTTAAGTGTCTATTTTGTACTCACAAAAGGACAGAAAAACAAAATTACCATGCTGCAAGTTTGTCTTAACAGGTAATTATTCTTATTAGTCACATAAGCTATAGTTTCCATTCTCAAGTGATGGTGAGCACTTTGAACCACCATTAAAGGAAATCGAGCATGTGAGTGCTCATCTTTGAGTTGTAATTAAGTCCTCTCCTTTAGAATCCATATCTCTAAAATGGATATTACAACCTATTAGTGAAATTGTGAGAATGAGAAGTGTAATATTAAACTGCCTAACTGATAAAATTTGTTATGGTATGTACGCATTGGATGACCCCCTGGCATTTCTTAACTTACTTTGAAAACCATTCTTTAAAATTCTCTAAGAAATAGCACTGTTCTGAGATTGTCCTTCACAGCTGTTTCTTCAGGTTAGATAAGAGTAACTTATGAAGTAGGAAAAGACAGAAATTTTTTTTAAAAATAGCAAAAATTAAAATTAGTTGGAAGAGCTTGTCCAAAATGTCCTAGGCCATTTTTGCATAAATAGACCTACACTGATAGATTACTTAAAAGAACAAGGTCTGCCTGGTCTCACCCGTAGCAGAAAGTTGAGGTCCTCTATCTGTATCACGTTTATTTATTTCGCTTGAAATATAGCTAGTACCTAATCTCAAGTCAATAAAATACTTTGGTTCAAACACTTCTCATTCATTTTCTTTCTTGCTCACAATTTAACACTGAGTTGTGCTACTGTGCAGTTGCAGAAGCTGTTTACCTTAGCCTGCCTTGAGCTCTCTACTTTGATTAGATTGCTACTAGTACTTAGCTGCCAGCGATATAACTAGGTCCCATGCTTCTGCTTTATGTAGATCTGTCTTTGACAAAAGATCTGAAGTGGTTGTTTCTTGGCTAGCTGTAGATAAATCCCCTACTTAGTGACCTGCAATGTTACTTTCATGCTCAGATTCACTTTTCGTCTTCAAAATAACTGCATGCAGCCTTGGCTCTACAGAATTTTCATCCTTTCAGATGTCCATTTGTCTTTATTAAGTAATGATTATCAAAGTCCATGTTTTTGTGGTTTGACACTGCAAACTGTTCTGCTTTATCCCTTGAGTATCCATTTGAATATGTGTTTGAGCACAGTTGCTCGTAATTGTTCTGAAGTGCCTGATTGCTTTTTAGCAGAAGTTCTGCAAAACTTCATTCTGTCAGCCAAGATTTGAAACTGAAGAATTCGGTGTAATTTAAGCATCTGTTCGAAGTGTGTAGCTTTGAGTTTATTGTAATAGTTAAATTTTAAACCAGATAAAAATGCTCTATCGGATAATAAAACACAAGGAGACCAAATTTGACCTCAAGCAGGTGTCTTTCATTCCAGCTACTGCTCATATCTGTCATCCTGAAATGCTTTAAATTAAAATCATTTTGTCATAGATATTCTCTAATTATATCAATGTATCTAAATAGTGCTTTATTTTATAAATTAATATTAATCACTGTGGATCTTTTATGATTGAATGGAGGTAAATATAAACTCAGTAAGCCTAGTAATACACCCGGTAATTAAGCTTGTAAGTCCTTGTTTTAGTTTCTTTAACTTTCCTAAGCTTTGACCAACTTTTTGCCAATAAAATCTTCAAGAATAAAGCTAATGGCAAGTGTATAATATAACAGTCTTAAAAAATGACCTTTTTTTTGAGATGACCTAATTAATGTTTTTCTTAAAGTATTATGGAATGGGGAAATCATTCTTTCTGTCTGGGACATGCATTTTGATATACTAAAGAAAATCAACCTGAATTTAATTTTAATATGCCCGTCAGAGATTTCTTAAAGTGTTACTAACTTCCGTGAAGAGCTTGTCTGCAAGAGAGTTTTTGAGCTTGAGCTAAATATGACTTTGCAATTGCAACAGTATCAGCTGAGGGAACTGGGGTTGTTTATATTGCTCTCTACAACTGCCATAAGGGAGGTTGTAGAAAGGTGGGGATCGGTCTGTTCAACTAAGTAACAAGTGATAGGACAAGAGGAAATGGCCTCAGGTTGTGCCAGGAGAGGTTTAGATTGGGTATTAGAAAGAATTCCTTTGCTGAAAGGGTTATCAGGCGTTGGAACAGGTTGCCCAGGGTAGTGGTGGAGTCTCCATCCCTGGAGGTATTTAGGAGTCATGTAGACATAGTGCTTAGGGTTATGGTTTAGTCAAGGACTTGTCAGTGTTATGTTAGTGGTTCGACTCAGTGATCTTAAGGGGTCTTTTCCGGTCTAGATGATTCTGTTACCATGGGCCAAGCACCTGATGTGAGTGCAGAGAACTTCTTCCATGGGTAGGTTATCCATGGCTCTCATGAATCTAAGCAATGAGCAGGTGAAAACTGATGGGTTTAATGCAAAACTTGGACAAGTTCCCACAGAACTTGGCGCCAGAGGCTGCAGAGACTAAGAAGGGACTCAGGACTAGACATTACAGTAGAGAATGAAACAGGTGATCAGCTGACTGAGAAGAAAGGGAGTGACTGGCCAGAGAAGCGTGGTGTTGTGAAGGACTGAAGTGGGAGGAAGCAGAATTCCTTTGGACTAAGAGAATGGGAGCAAAAACTGGCATGAGGTGATAGAGAGATCTGATGGAGATATTATGTAAGTAGAGAAGAGGGACAGGCTGAGCATAGGACTGGGGAGAAATAGGTGGAACTGGAAACAGATGCGGCCAAAAATATAGACTAACTGATAAATACAGACCAAGACTGGAGAGGAAGGAATTTGGATATGAAGCTAGAAAGGGAGGAAATGGGAACAGTTAAGCAAAAAACAGTTGTGGATGTTTTTATTACATGTGAATACAGTCATGATAGGATCCTGAGAAGCATTGTACAGCCTTGTTGGACAGAGAGGTTCGTTCTAGAAGCAGTGTTCCAGGAATGGAGTTGGAGATGTCCATTCACCTCAGGACTGGGGTGAATGAGATTTGAGACCCGGGTTCAGGGTGGAAGGAGCTGGACAAAGAAATTGCATTTTCAAAGAATGAGAAGAATAGTTTATGACCACTGTGAAGCAATTCACATTTCTGGTAATTGCTCTTCAGATGGGAAATGTTCCTGTTTGTTCCTATTCACTACTGCTGCACTCAGTAGTTTATGATTTGAAGATCTGCCCTGTATTCCTGTCTGTACCACAGCATAACAGTTGATGGCGGACCAAGTCAGTTAATCAAGCTTTCCCCAGATGGTCACTAATTTAGTTTGTGGGTTTCAAACTTCTGAGTTTGTTGCTTCCTATTGCTTCATTTGCTGACAAGCCAAGGAGTCTCTAATAATTTAATTTAGAAAATTTTCTTTGAAGCATTAAGTTGTTTGTAACTTTTAAGTACCAGGAAAAATGGGCTACTCAAAATTAGAGAATGTATTGCATTTTGAACTGTCAGCTCAAAGAAGTTTTCTGAAGAATAAATTGTGTCTTGTGATTGTGAAGTATGCCATTAGAAAAACTGTGAGAATATCAGCAAAACTGCAGAGTAATGCGTACAGTTAGTAATGCGTGGGGCAACGCATAGACCAATAAGGAATAAACAAAGTAGTCACTAGGTAGGTGCTCACTGTTTTAGTGCTACTTATTTTGCTCTAAATGGTAAGACCTAATGGAAGGCTGATAGATGTTAATGTACTGAAAAGCTGAGGCTTTCTTCCAAAAATATGTTTTCTAGTAAACAGGGGAAAATGTGTAATGGAAGATTAATTAAGTCAATCCTTTCCTAAGCTTGTCATAACTGTCCTGGATTTTTTGGCTCTGTGTGTGTAGCATATAGATGTGTTCAGCTCAGTTCAGTGTCTTAAATGAAAGTTGTTTCAGCATCTTTTTTTCATCCTTAACACTGGAAAATAGATTGACCCTTTAAACATAGTGTCGAAGAATGTGAGGCCATGCCTAATTTTTAAAGGCAGCACAAAATTTAACCCTACTCATCTGCTTTCCAGAGTGATAGTGAGGCTTGTCTGACTCTTTCAAGTCTAGTTGTTAGTCTTCCTTGCAGAAAAATTACCCAGACTGTGTGAGGCGTTAGCTTTTAACAAAGTTGAGTCCATAAACAAATTTCTGTACTTCACAATGCAGGTATCAGGATATCGCACACCATTTGCCTTTGTCTGAGCCTTTGAAGATTTCTAGTGGTTTCTGTGCTCTCACAGTATGTGAGAAGCTTTTGCTCTGTGACAGAACTCTGACAGCTGTACCTGAAGACTGGAAGGTTGGAATGGACCTAGAAAGTCAGAGATCTTGGTTTAAATGCAGTGTACATACAGGCCATGGATGCTGATGTACATGCATGCCCCCAACACCTTAAAAGTCTTTTAAGCCTTTTGGATTGTGTTTTTCTGTATGGAAAGTATTGATTTCCAGTTTAATTACTTGTGCTATCTTATTCTTGCTTTGGAATCCGTCTTTTTTTTCTTTTGCTTTGCTATACATTTTCTGCCATGCAGTGTTTTGATGCATGCCATAGCCTTAGTGATCACATGAGGGTTCAAAGTCATATTAATATTGTGAAGGGAAGGCATATCAGTAAATTTCCCTGTTATTTCAGCTGTAGCACCTCTCTACAGTAATTTCAGAAAATCTGTATTAACATCTATTTCATCCGGAAGGGAAAATATTCTCTGCACTGCACAACCTATTTGGCCTGCCCACATTTTTATTATTAGTGTCTAATAAAAAATTATTTGGCTTTTTTGCCTGATACTTATTTGATAGAGAATTACTATTAATCTAAATGTGAAAACTATATTGTTAGCATCGCTTTCACAAAATAGCCATATTCTACACTGTTGAGTAATGGCAACTGTAGTAATCAGTAGGATTCTAATGAGCAAAGTAAGTTCTTCTAATTATCTCATAAACCTACTTGTATGACTGGAAGTACAAAAAAATTATTGTTTGAAAGTACTATTATCTTAGACTGCTGAAGAAATTAAAGAGACTTTAATTCCATACATCAGGTTGCCCATGTATCCCAAGAGTAAGGTTCTCCATAGGTAGCTAGCAATGCAAATTATGCTCAGGATAGCAAAAGAAAACATCATACTTCTGCGTGTCTTTAACTGTTTAAAGAAAATAGCTTGAATCTTGCCTCATTTACGCAGGAGTAATTTGAAGTGTATCTTAAAATCAACATAATGAAAATGAAATTTAAATTCTTCATGAGGATTTCTGCATTAGAAGCGTCAACAATATGATTAAATTGTTACTTGGTTGTATAGTATAGAGCATTTCTAATAGAGCAATATTATTAGAATAGCACCTAGATACCCCCATTCCCACTCCTCTGCTTTAAGTACGTCACACTCTCAATGTATACACTGAGGAAGAAGGTTGTAGGTACATGTTCATGTTGTTACAATAAAAAAGAAAGACTAGACATACGACTATTATTGATAATAAGTACTTGATACTTGTATTCCAAAAGTCCAGACTACTTAGGTAATGCCAGGACTATATGAGCAGCCTTAAAAACGTATAAGCAAACCCTTTTAACAGTGACTAGTGATGTTAAATAGAATCAAACTGTGAAACAGCCCTTTGAAAGTAAGTCACAACTGCAAAGTCATGTTACTTGAAAATCATCCCTCTTTTGAAGTTGCTCACCAGTCCTGAAAATTGGTCATTTCCAGTGATTTCTAGAATGGTTTTGGAAGTGACATGGAAAATGAGGGGCTCTGGCTAACATGAGTATTTCTACTTGTGGGGGAGGATTGTTGTGGACATCTAACCTGTAGTTGCAGGTGTTACATATGCTGTGGATTACCAAAATTGTATTAAGATTGTATTAAAATTGCATTCTGCATCTTATACTGCATCAATAAGATAATGGACTATGAAACCTCATGTAATTTTTATTTAATTTTATAGTAAAAACCTTGAGCAAACTTTCTCAGAGATCTCTTTTTGAGAAGGCACAAGGAACAAGTTTTGACTCCTTGAGAGCGTGCATTATGCTCAAGATGTTAGCGAGAGGAAGAACGCTGCATTATATGGGAGTCCAAATTTATGAGAACATTTTTCTTAGTGAGAAAAAGGAGCTTACTGTCAGGAATATTGATCAAGCTGATACTCACTAGGCAACAAGTCCCAGGCAGAATCTATATGGAAAATGCTGGATGTCAGAAATGTGATGTTGCTATGGAAATGATTTATTGTCAACTAAAGAGAATTTTAATGGAGTCAAGCACCTAGCCACCTGATTTAAAGCACATTTCAGATTTTGGAGTAAAGTCTTGAGAGAATATAGATGCAAAGTGTGATCTGTGTATAGTTGCCTGGCATCATGCTTCAAGCGTATGAAGGGATACTGATTTGCTGCTTCACATTCTTCATTGACAGAAAAGGAACTTAAGTCAGGATTCATCTGATTCAAACACCATTTACAAGAATTAACTGCTGGAATGATTTTGTAGTTAATTTATTCTACTGATTTTGGGTGTTTTGAGCATTTTTTGGTTCTGATTACAGTTCTACTCATCCTCTTCTGTACAGCAGTACATCTTCCACAACGGAAGCCAGGCCTCCTGGCTTCAAACTTGCTCAAAGCCCTCAGTGCCCAGTGCTCTTTCTCCAGCCATCCTGCTTCTGAAAATGCTGCTTCTGGTTAACTAGCGTTCTGTATATTGCCAAATTGTTTGTTTTACTAAACAATGAAACCTGTCTTTTCCTCTAACTTTAAAATCTGTTCCCTAAAATAATAGTCAGGAGTATATCTCTGTATTCTGGGCTAAAACAGGTAGTGAGAAAGACAATAAGTAGGGGGCTGATGAGCTCAGTCAGTTGAGCATAGCGCTAACAACGCTAAGGTCACGGATTCGATTCCCATTCAGTCCCCATGTGTTGCCTGATCTAGTCGAGAGGTGGTATCCCTGGCGGCAGGGAGGCTGGATTAAAATGATCTCTAAGGTCCCTTCCAGCTTAGGCCATTCTACGGTTCTGTTATTGGCATTTTACGTGCTGGCAAAGGACTATGACTCTTGCGCAGAATCAACTCACTGAGGCCTCTGAGTGCTGCCATAATATTAGCTATGAAACAGTAAGCTATAGCCTTTGGCCATTACTGTAAGGATACAGTATCAGGATGCAGCCCTTCATTTCCACAGCCATGTCCTGAAGTCACTTTTGTCAGAGAGAATGTTTTGAGCAAGCATGAGCAAGTGATGGTTTTCCTTGGACCAAGAGACTTGCAGTTTTAAGACTTTTTTTGTCATCTCTATCACAAAAGGAACACTGCTTTGCCGTGTGTACTGTCACCAAGTGTTTGAAGTTCTGCTGACTAGGCTTCTGTGATATTTTCACCGTGTTTAGTATCTCGTCAGACTCTGAAATGTATATAATGTTTACTTTTTCAATATAAATGATACCAAGAAATTGATGATCCTAATTCAGGGACTCTTATTTCTCTCTTTCTGTGTGAAAAGATACTTATTTTTTATTAGCTTCGCATTATGTTCTCATTGTTTGCTTATTGCCCTTAATAAGAAGGCCACACTGCCGCTCGTAGTCCCAAACTTTGCCTTTATGTGTGTTGGACCTTGTCCGATAATCTTCAACATGGCCCAGATACTTAACATTTGTACAACTGTATTGGGTTCTACTACCAAAAGGTCTTTTCATTGGCCTTCCTTTTTACTCTGTGCTACTAACAGTATAGAAAAATGTTTAAAACTATGTTTAGACCTTGAAAATAGCACAATTGTCTTTTATAAACATTTTGCACAGTGTTTTTATTCTTGCTGAAACTTTCACATGTTTATATTTGGCAGTTTTAGTGTAGACTTTTTTTTCCCACTGTTACTTAGAAGTGGTTATAATCACTAGATCTTGGTTATCCATGGGCTGATTATCCAGGCTGTAGATTAACTATTTTTCTTGTTATTTCCAGCCATCCTGAGGCTGGAGCAAAGCTTGCAGCCACACTAAGCAGCATCTGCATTTGATGTGTTGTGAATTACAGTGTGTTTCCATGAAGTGCCATTTTGCCTGCTAATGCTTAGTCTCTTTTGCGCTCCAGAGAAATGTGTTTCCAAGTTCCTGAAATGTAAATATTCCTATAAATTGTATCCTAATCTTCCTACATTTTGGAATAACTATTTTCATTTTATAGCTGGAATTCTTGTCCATTATGTCTTATATTCTTAATAGGTGAGCACTGATTATGTTATAGTACACTGATTTGCAATGTTAAATACTTGTATAATGTTGTTTCATGTGACAAGTGCCTCATAATCATTAAATATATGAATTATGAGTGGTTTGACCTGAAATTCTAAGTCTCCAGAAAGTTTCTGAAAACTCAGATCCATAAATGCACTGATGCAATATGTTTTTTATTATAAAAGTTAATACAAAATACTTTTGTTTGGTCAACGTGGTGGGGCTGGTCAACAGGCCTGGTTAGATGGTATTTGGTTGTTTTTTATTCTTTCATCAGTATGAACTGAAAGTAACTTATTTGACATCAGTACGTTTATCCTGTCATACTCTGTGAGTGATAGTTGAGTACTTGAATCAATTATCCTTAATATCGTTTCTAAGAATGATCCCAATAATCCCTAATTTTGCTAGCCACATGGAGAAACAGATGTAGTTGTGTTAACTGGGATTATCTTCCCTTTTTAGCATTTATGTACTTACAACTCAAAGCAAAATAATCCCATAGCTATGCTTCCAAAGTCTGACGTTGAGAAAATGTGAGAGCTAATGCCTCTGCCTCCCACATATCCAGTTCTCTGGGTTCTCACCTGTTAAAGGGTGTTTCGTCATTTCACTTACAAAAGGATTACTTTATTTGGAAAATATTGAGTGCACTAATTAGCAGAGATGGTATTAGCAAAAGAGCCTCATATTGAATTCTTCTGCATTACAGGAGTACAAACGCAAGCTAGCCAGAGTGTCCCAAGTACGGAAAGAACTCAGGTCACGCATCCAGAATCTGCCTGATCTCTCTCGACTTCCCAACGTCACGGGCAGCCACGTACACCTACCGTTCGCTGGAGACATCTACAGCGATGACTGATTAGGAGAACATCCTTCCATAACCTCTACTTTTCTGTGAAATGAGGGGTAGGTCAGAATGATTGGTACTCTTGTAGTATTATTTTTGTATATTGTTGGAGAGTGTCAGTAAAAAAACTCTAATAATTTATAAAAAATGGTTTAAAAAGTTGATTTGTTTACTATTTTATTGGCGAGTGAACATAAGGGTACATTTATAAAAGTGGCATCTGTGTCTATTACATTGAAGAATGGATAATTATCTTATCTTTTGTAAAGATTTTAGTTGGGTGCCCTGTAAAAAAACATGCTAAGATTTTTCTTATGTACCCTATATTTATTGTAGATCAACGTATAATCAACATATACTTCTAAATTGAGACGTTTCAATTGCTAGTGAGGGAGTGAAATGTGGAAATCACAAGCTTACGTTTGCAAGAAGGTTGATGCAATTTAATCCAAAGTTAAAAGTGATCTTACTGTCCATTACATTTAAATTACCCACTCCCAAAACAAGTCAGGTGAAGGTTTTTTGAAGTAAATGTTAATAACCAATTTTGTATTGGAAACATAAATCTTGTTACACTGAGTGGATCTTTAAATGACTCAAAATACTGCATTATTCTAGTATCATTTAAAAGTCAGCATAAGAATCTGTGCAATCGATCAGTTCAATTATGTTTCAAAATTGTAACTTTCTTTTCACAGCTGCTTAGTTTCTAAATTGAGGGACCATTCATTTGTACTCTAATACCTTTCTAGAACATCCGTCTCCATCTAAAAAAGTTAATCCCACAAATGTGAAACCATTTTACAGCTTTAATTAAATTGAAAGGTCATTCTCTAAACTGTCTCAATCATTAAATGCCCATTATAACGATTTTACAAGCTATGCATTATGCACACGTGCAGGAACACAATGGCACAGCCGTGCTGTGTACATCCTCTTCCACTGAGAAACCCTGGAGGTGGGCAGGGGCTCTCAGGCCCCCACCTCCACCAGCTCCAGCAAACATCTCTAGATCTTGATGGCCTTTTCTCACAGAATGGGAGGAGTCAGTTCAGGCCTGTGTGTAAGTCAAACAGTAGTTGTTGAGGAGTGATTTTAAAAAATGCCTAGCTCTACCTTTGGCATTCAGATGACCTTAAAAACCTGAACAGCAAGTGCTTGAGCCAGATGTATCATCAGAGTCTTCAATAATTGCAGTTTGTTCATGGGTCTGCTCTTCTCAGGCATTGTTTTACATCAGTTAAATTCACAGTTTACAAGTTTAATACTCCTTCTCACATGAAAGAATTCTTTTAGAAAAATCTATTCTTCCTTTTCAAAAACCACAACAATTCAAAATAGTCCTGGATTGAAATTGTTGAAGATAGTGATCCATCACTTGATACTGACTTCTACTGGGCTAATTGCTAGAATACTTGTTGGATGTGAATGGAGAATAATCTTTCTCTTTCAAGTAGATATATTTGGACATAAGCACCTCAGTCCAGTTATCTTTTTTCATGGAAGTTGCGATGAATTAGACCTCAGTCAAGTAGGAAAAAAACCCCAAAGATAAAAATACAAGCTGTTGGCATAGCATTTCATAGCATGCAATATAGGACACTAATTTCATAAAAAATTCTGACTGAAGGTAGGAATGCTGGAAATAGTTCATCAGAGCTCACTAGCTGTCCAAAGATCTCTGAGTTTTGAGTGGCAATTTTCCTATCATAGGAAAACAGAGCTAAATGTAATGAATCCAGAGGAGTGGGGTTTTAAGTCTGATATGCAAAGTGAAGTAACAATACTGGCATCTTTTCAGCAGAGTTTCTTCATAAGGAAATGAATGTTCAAGTACAGTTCTAGTGTTTTAAATATTTCTGTTCTAGTATGTTAGACTCAGCTCATAAATTCTTACATATATATATATATATGTACATTGCAGTTGCAGTTAAATCTTGGTCTTGATAAAGAATAGCACCAAATTTTTTATAAATTTGTGATAAATATTAAAGCAGCTTAATCTATTCAGAATTTTAAAACAAACCATAAACCAAGAAGGATAAATAGTGAGTTCAAAGTTGAATCCCATCTGTGGAAAACTTAATTGCTACCCAGAGGAGGTTTTAAGTGTTTAGCGTGCATTGAAGGATCTAAGTCTTCAATACTCAAACCCATAGGGAATTAAGCTTAAACAATCTTTTGGTACCTTAATTAAAATAAATTAATTATAATAATAAAATTGAATGCTGCATTCCTTGATCTCTCAAGAATATTTAAAAAGATGTGACACTTACTTCACTAGACTTGTTTTGTCCTATTCGTAACTCTTAGTGATAATGTTGCTTATCTACAGATAATGTAGAACTGATAAAAGAATGAGGAAAAATCTCTACTTCTTGATATATATAAGTTTTAATTCTGAGAAAGTGCTATTTTCTGGACATGTTTTTATTTTACTGTGAAAATGTTTACTCCAAGGAATATTTCATAGCTGGGTTTTTGGAAATGATCCCTCAACTTTTATTTGGAAAAGAGGACTTGCGGAAGGTAAACATCACTCTTACAGCAAGTGTCATATATTAGTGGCTAAATGGTATGTTGATTTTTGTTTATATGGGAAAGGCATCACGTGTCAACTAGTTAAAAGATCTGTATTGTAACTGTAATAGTATAGGAGGAGATCACATGGTATGATACAAGTGCAGCCCTGTAGTATCAAAAAAATACCTCCAAATTCTCAGGTTCCAAAGCTTAACGTATGTACTTCTGACATCTCAGGAAGAAAAGAGGGTGGGTGAGGAAAGGAAGGGTGCCTAGGAGCTGGAAGCAAGGACATGCCTAGGTGGAAATGAAAAGCAAAACAAATGTCAGCTTTTGTCAAAACAGAAGTAACAGTCTGCAAATGGGCAGCACAATGTTTTAGCTTCAGATGGGAGTTTTCAACAGAGCTGCTTTGGGGTGTCCCCACCCTGGGAAAGAAAAGGTGTGGGTGTACTCTACCCATCTCTTGTAACGTGGTCTGACTACTCAACCCAGAACACCCACCCTACAAAAGGAACAATTATAAAATATATTAACATTTTTCATCTAATATTAAAAACATAAGAATTAGATTATTTTCTTCACTATATTGCACTTTCATTGAACGTTCTTTGAAAAAAGCAGATTGCTGCAGCTCTTTGCCATATGGGAGTGCTTACCTTAGAGGTCACTGGCACTGCTTGTATATTCTAGTGCTTGCAGACTCAAGCTGAGTTTTTGCAGAATGTTTTGAAAGATATCAGGAATATTACCCTACTTCTGTGGCTTTAAAAATAAATGTGAAGCCCTTAGTTATAAAAATTACCATTCTTAGAAATTGTGTTTCATTATTCCTTTAGAAAATTAAACTACAGCCTGCAGTAACATTAGCTTGTCTGTTTCACTCCATTAATGTTTGTATTAATATATTAAAACACATCAGTTAATCCCTAGCAGCACAACCCAAACTACATGCTTATTGCATATTTGATCTGAGTAGTCTTCTGAATGTCGAACAGAGAGATTTCATGTTGATAAATTCACATTCCTCTTTACTTGAAGCTTAACAAGACAATGTGTTAGGATTTCCACAGACTAATACTGCTCTCACAAGTCAGTGGTAACTGAGTCTGGTACTTCAGTGGTGACCCAAAATACAGAGGTAGGATGCAGCAGCCCCCTGTGCAGCTGACCATGGAAGACATGGACATCATACGCAGGCTCGACTGGCCCTTTCCAGAACAGCTGGGGTTCAACCTTCTGAAACGTAAGCAAATAGATTTGTGGGCGTGGGGTTTTTTTCCAGTGAAAAAGTTAGTGAACTAGAAAACCAGCACATCTAAAATCTGACAGGTTACATTTATAAATATTTAGGGCCAGTTCTGCTCATTACTCATGCATATAATCACAGTGACTATTCCTGCAAGTAAAGAAAGCAGACTCAAATGTAGTGTCTGAAGTGGATCTTTTTTTTAATGAATGACCAATTTTGTCTCGGCTCCTATTTCAGTGTGTCAGTTATCTTAATAAGTAGGAAATTTCTTCCATCTTGTTATTTAGAAATCTAATCCTGGTTTCATCTTTACAATATTTAAAGTATCCTACTAAGCATGATGTTTTTGTGGGAATTTGCAAAAGTTCAATAGCACTCGTTACTTGTTTGCAACAGAAATAGACTCATTTGTTAAAAGCTAACAAGAAAAGTTTGAAAAGTAAAGATGTTTCATTATTGTGCTTTTCTGACAGAACTTGTAATCTTTGTCCTTGTAATTTATGTCCTCAGAATAACACCTGTATGTACGCTCTTTCATATTTAATAGAATAAAACATTGTTGTAAAAACATCTTTGAAATCATGGCCTCTTGCTTGTCTACTCAATGTTACGGTGTGAAATGGCTTTGATGTAAACTGTTCCTGTACTTAGGAGTCACACAAAATCTGATGATGCAGGGTCAATGCTAATTTTGAAGTTTATTACTCTGTATGTGTAGTTTGTGTGACAATTTCCGGAGAGGAGGCAGTACATTAAGAATTCTGAGGTCAAATCTCTAGAACTGTAACTTTATTAAAAAGGAATATTGTTCATATACCATCTAATTTGGCTGAAGTTTGTGTTTCTTCAGAGGTGGGGCTGAATGTGAGAGAAGCTGTTGTAATATGCCAGCTTGAGATTCCCAATACTCAAAACTGCAAAAAATGGCTCAAAAGGATGTTTCAAAATAAAACACCCTTTAGTTGAGCTGCTTGTTTTAAGACACACTGTCACCTTTTCAGTATGTGGTATGATGCTATTACTGTCAATGATATACACACCAGTGCATATGTAGAATTTGTATGAGCTGGGAAAGAACTCACTCTATAAATACCTGTATACAGGGCTGTGTGCTTAACAGAGAACCTTCTTTGTCTTGCTTTACGAAGTTTGGGTGAAATTCTGGCCTCACTGAAATCACTGAGGTCATTTCCTCTCTATAGAGTTGTTCTTCCTACTCTTCAAGCACAATCCAGTAATGCTGCGTGGCAGAGGTTTGGCGAGAAGGCTCAGCAATAGTCTGTTGCAGCCAACAGTTAAACCTTCAGTGTTTCAGTGAGTACAGGAATGTAATATATTCTGAAGGGAAGAGTGCATCAGATGCGGGTATGTGGGGGTGTATATATATAGATATGTGTGTGTGTGTGTGTGTAAATATATTTGGGTATACATATGTAAATACCTATAACCACCATATATAGAGATGTGTTTTCAATATCCCGATTCTGTAAAAGTCCAGTAACAGACTGTGTGCATTTGAGGCTTAGGAATTACATAAAAGCTCTTCAGATGGAAAATACTAACAGTATTTCTGCCCAGCATTTTGAAGCACACTTGCAAAACAATGGATGGCACATACTGAATGATTTTTTTTTTCCTTTTCTTTCCACAGTAGTGTGATGGCTTGCAATAGCAATACCTTATACCACCACACGGGGACACGTCTAACAACTCTGGTAATTGCAAAGAAAAAGCTGTTGTTTGGGGCATGACAAGAGTCTGTCTACACTAACCAACAGCACACTGCAATGGTGACATGCCTGGAGTGCAGAATACCTGAAGCTCAATGCCTGCAATTCACAGTACACTTTTTGATGTGTGCTTCAGGCTAGTTCTCCCTGTGATCCAGTGGACTCGTCGTCCATTAGCATTTGCAGCTCACTGGTTGTGCCCTGGATCACGCCTTTTTTCCGTTACCTGTAGTTTTATCCAAAAGGAATGTGACTCATTCTCTGAGACCACTTGGTATTGTGTCAAACACACTGTAAACAGATTTGATCTAACTCATTGAGGTTGATGCAACGTATGGCAGATACTCATGCTGTTTTCACGTAAGCCTCATAGGAACCACAGCAGTAGAGCACATAGTGTATGTACTTTTAATATAAAAATTTATTGCAAAACTTGTTTTCCAAATACTTTTGCATAATGTGCATTTTACATCAACAAGATTGAAGTATTATTCCAGAAGATGGGATCTCAAATACAGCAACAACAGGTGAATTAATGCCAAGTTCTACATTGGAAAAGGCCTAACTCCAAGGTCCGTATTTTGATCAAAGAATGACAATTTGATCCTACACGTACGTAAGAAACAAATGGCAGTGAACCTTTCGAAGTTTCTGTGTGAGTGAGACTGTAAGTAGAATTTGCAACCAACTATTCTCCTCTGTGCTGGATTACTTTCAAGTCTGCCAACTTATTTGTGGATCTTATTTCTTAAGTGGTGTTCACCGAGAATGAATAGACTTAAAGAAAACTCGTCATTAGAATACCAAAAAAAACACCCTAGGAAAAATATAGACTTTTAAGCTAAATAATTTAAATGTTTTTAACTGATTGATTCTCTTTTCAGAAGGGAAATCTGAAGCATTATTTGCAGAAGTGTCACAGCAGACTTTACATAGGGCAGGCTATACTGAGTCCTGAACAGTGACTTTCTACTGTCCTGTCTCACCTCTGTGCTGAACTCAAAATGTAAAATCTACCAGTGGGACCACTTTAACCTTGACAATTGTCTGTTTGCATCAAAACACTCTGGCATAACAAATTCAGTACTGTCCAGGGCAAATCTAGTTTTCCAGATAGAAGTCCATGAAGGAAGCAACTCTGATGCCTAACAAAACCTAAAGACATTTAAGAAAGAGGTTCTCTCCATAGTCTTTTCTGAACGCAACAGAAGTGACCCATTTCGGTAGTGCCAGAGCAAGTGGAAAAGACACATCCCCTGTTCTTTATGACAGTGCCACTCAGGCAGCAGTAACAAAGCAGGGTGCTGACAGCAGTCTAGCACAGAGCTGTCAGCCGCTACACCATCCCACATTAGAGCACAGCTTTACAAGGTTCTGCATTATCCTGGGGCCAGTATCACCTACAGTCCAAATCAGAGAGAACATTCTTAAGAAAACAAAGGAACTTTAATCTGGTGATGCGCTGTTTTAGCTCTCTTTATATATGAGTGCTGTCTTAAAGTTATTTTGGAACCTCTGTGAAGACTGTGTTAAAGACTGTGCTTAAACTACCACAGGTGTCAAAAGACACTACAGTAGACCCTTGAAAATACTGTAGGTGCAGAAAATGCTGGTGAAAGTGTCTTTGTTTTACTCAAAAATGAAAAGCAGGGATAAGATCTTTTAAATTCTGTTGTGATGCACTATTTAAAACAAGTAGGAGAGTGAGATGCAGCCTCCCCAGCCCCAAATTGTTATCTGTGGTCCTGCAGGATGCACTGATGGATTCAGTATTGTCAGCTTCCTCAACAGACAGATCCTGGCTTATAATTCTTGGGCCATTAGAGACTGCAAAACGTTCAAGATTCCCTTAGAAACAGAGTTTGCTTCTACGAAATACAGTCTATGCTTTCACAAGATACATGCTGTAAGCTTGGGGTTTAAAGAAATCACTTAGTTGATTTACTGAAACTGGAACAATACTTATTGCTGTGATCTGTATCTTTGAAATAACATATAACTAAAGTAAAGTCAAGAAGGTTTTCAAATCTGTCTTCTGGCTTCTCTCTTTTTCTTCTAGGTTAAGCATCCTTTTCAGCTTAGAAAAGTGAAATTTGGAGTTTCGGGGAGTCTTGGAAGCAGAGCTGGTTGTTGCCTGTCCAGATACGTGTGTTCTGAAAAACAAAAGACTCAAATGTCTTAAAGGTGAGGAATCAGAATTAACATTAAGTATCTAGGAAACTGCATAGATATAATTTGAGTTAAAAATTTTGAACGTAAATAGTGTATTTTCATGTGTAAGTGAGCAGTCAGAAGTAGAACACTGTTACGCAAATTTTAAGCCAAATATATTAATGACAAAAACATAATTGGGCTTTCTTTGCACATAGTCGCTTCTCATTAGAATCTTTGCTTTTAAAGGTTGGAAAGTTAATATTGATCTGCTCAGTCAGACCACTGAAGAAAAATACTTAGTTATCAATTTAAAGTTTATTAACTGATTGCTCTGAAATAAGTAAATGATGCCCCTTCACCACAAGATGTAATACCCTTTACTCAGCAAAGTGCCTCAAAATAGGAGAAATAGGTACCTGGAAAGTGAAGAGGGACTGTTCCCTTTAGATCCCAAGCTACTGTAGTTTACAGGTGTTGCTCTGTTTGCAGACTGAATTTTTACATCTGGTGTCCTCAGGCTAGAATTAATACTTGGAGTGCCAGAATTTTGTGTCCTGGTAGCCAGAAAATCCCTGCTTTTACCATAATGTCTTGTTGTTTTGTTGCATGAGTTGCAAGTAACCAGCTAAGGGAGAGAAGAAAGGAAATCTCAACCATGCTTCCAGTCATTCCACCTTTATGTTATAAAGCCATTGTATGAATTACTCAGATTATTCTCCAAGAATTGTGACACAAATTAAATATTTGCTGAAGTGAATCATGAGATACTAAAAAGCAAAATATACTTTCCACTTTGTATTTTTGTTCAGATTTCTTAAGCCAAACACATCCTATGGGTTTATCTAGAAACATTACTCCAATTCCCTAGCAACCACTTTCAGGAGACTCGTAACTCTGAATGTAATGTTGTACAGTGAATTACAGAAAACAGCCCTGTCAAAATGGAAAGATGCGCCTCGAAAGAAAATGGAAAGAAACCAGTACCTGAGCTGGATATATGACATCTTGAGTATACATTAGGAGTATTCATATTTTGCTAAAAAACATGGCATACAGTGTGATCTAAATTCATCAGCATATTCTACCCCTGATGAAGTTACTCATTTTCCAGGGAGTCTTGAGATTAAAAAAATCTAAATTACCAAACTCTCAAAAAGTCATCCATAGCTAATAACAGCCAGTCTTACTGAACAAAAAAGAGACATTCTATTACTGCAAAAATACTTACTACAATATGCAGGAGGTTCTAAAAAACGGGAACTTCCTTTTCTGTGTGTTTACTTCTAGGCTGCAGGGAGCTTCCAGCAGCACAGTATGTTGCAGAGATGCATCGGAACAGATAATGTCAGACAATCACAGAGACTGTCAGATATTCCTAATATCCCTTACTGCCATGGCAACTACTCTTTTTAAGAGACATGAGAGTAATACAGCCAGACAACTTTTTGAGGCACACAATTACACTGTCTGAAAAAGTTACATGTTGTTTCTGGTTAAAAAAAGATATACTGAGAGGAATGTCACAAAAATGTCTAAGCAGTTTTGAAAGCACCTATACCAAATGATTCTTCATTTCAAAGTGCATAAATCTACCTGAATTCAGATGGCTTAGAAAGGATTACATTTAGAAATGCCGAAATGAAATATTTTAAGTGTTTTGACTGTCTGTAGATACTATTTTGCCAGCCTAACAAACTAAAAAAGAGAAATATCATTAACTTACACAGCTCAGGTTTTTGATGTGGTTTTAATTCTTCTAAATGAAATTCAGATTAAAAAAAAGGCAGCATCACATAACAATTTAGCACTCCACAGAATATAAATGGAGGTGAACACCATACAATGCAGGGATTAGTGAATTAATCATAGCACAGCACAGCTAGTTTCCAATTCCCTGAATTGCACATGCAGTTAGCTCCTAAAAATTTAAAAGCCCTGAAATACTTCGTATGTTATATGTCTTTTCAGAGCAAAAGCGTTCTCAAATCAAGTTCACTTGCTAAGAAATCTATCAGAGGGCACAACCTGTCACAATGATGCTTGGTTTAATTTTCAACCACACTCAAATTTTCATTTCCTCAAGTCTCAGGTATTAGAATATAGGGATCTACATTGCTAATAGCTGTCATTGCTGACAGCATTTTGAATACTTAAGACCAGAAATACTTAAATCATAATCCACAGCACAAATGCAAACAGAATTGAGCTGAACACGAGTGTAGAAAACTGTAATTACATCCCAAAATTAGAATATTAACCAGACTTTAAACTGGACCTATTTAAAACAGAATTTTAAACTAGTCATATGAATGCATGTGTCCTACATACCTCTCCAGCTACAGGACAAATCTGAGAACCCAACATAATTCCACAGGACACTGTTCATCAGTTATCTAAAGAGAGAGTTCTTAAAGTACACTAAACATTTGTGATGCCAGAAAAATTAAGCAAAGATTCCAGCTTCTCGGATACCCTTTCTGCTCAACTATGATCTACAGTCTGGAGAGAGTAATAGCAAAGGTGCCTTTCCGGAGTGCCTTAGTTTGCCCTGACAGCTAAGAACTTCCAGGATGTTTCCTCAGTTCAATTCTGAGTTACTGACTCTTTAGTATTTCTAGGTTTTGCAAATTTTATTCTCATGTGATAAAAGTGCCAGCAGCTGCTGGGCACAATAGGGTGCTGTCTTACTCATTAAAACATCCATTCATATAATACGTTTTAACAGTAGTGCATGCCTTAGCAACACTACATTAAATGTATACTATTACTCTTCAAATAACAGTATTTAGTATAAAAACCAGTAATTAAATCTTACATTTCTGAGTAATTTTAGGAAAAAGAACTGAAGCCCCAAGAGCAACATTAATTTGTTTAGTATACCTGTGTGGTTTAGTATTAAAAGACTTCCTATCAACAGCAATATTCAGACAAATGTGAAAAATTCAGTTTGTACAGAACATAACAATAATCTGATATAGCTACAGGAGTCTACTGCAATAAATGAAGTAAAGCTTGTCAAGCAAATGTATTTTTACACAATTGATAAAACTGAAAAAAAAATCTGATAATCTATCAGTCAGTCTAGCCCTTCTTCAGAGCTGAAACAAAGGCAGTAAATGTTAAGCTATGCATACTGGCAAAACCAGCGTGATTTCAGCCAATGGCATGGTTTTCTTTTTAGGTGTTGTTTTGGGCTATTTTTATTAATAGATTTCTAAGGATTCTAATAGATTTTAGGATTCATATCACTTTACTAAGGCACTGCATCTAGCAGAGTTGCCTGGTCCTAGTTCTGCCCCGCTGATTAAAACAAAACAACAAAAAAACAGGCAAAAATCTGCAACTCCTGCCATTTTTGGCAAAGCTGTGCAAATGATACAGTAGCTGACACCGGAAACACTAGAGCTCCATGGCAGAAAGGAATTCTTTAATTTTCAGCAAGATCACAGGGAGGGCAGAGATGTTTGTGTAGCTTCTCTGACGTGTGGGGCTGCATTTCTTTGGAGGGAGGAGAAAGCTTACTGCTCTTCTCCTTACTGATCTCTCTATGGTGGAGAGCAGATTTAAAAAATTCCGGATGTGAACAGAAGTTATGCCAAAATAAAGGAAGAGTTACATGCTCATGAAAAAGAAAAAAAGCGTAGGTGTGAGCTTCTCTTCTACGAGAAAAATCGCCACATCTTTTTTATGCCACTGAAAGGTTTTAGGAAGTATTAGGCACTTCGCAGTTTCAAGTAAGTATCCTTACCAGAACACTTCTTGACTCCCTGTACTTTTTCAAAAGCTTTGTCTGTTTCATATTAAGCGTATGGTTCTTCGCTTCTCGTTTAAGAACTTTCTCTATTTGTGGAGTCAATTTCATCTTTGGTTTGAGACGAACGCGGCAACTATCCGGAACCAGGAACTGGAAGCAGTAAGGGCATATCCTTTCTAATCCATGTTCATTATCTACAGATTAATAAAAGTGAGAGTAAAGCTTAAATGAAATAATTATGGTTTATAGTCAAACACTGAAATGGCATGTTCCTATTTTAACATTATCTAGTTAGATATATTTCTATGTTTCAGCTACAACCAGAACATGAGAGGCTGCTGAGCAACAGTACGGGCACCAGTATGTGCTCAGCTGAGCACAACGCACTCTAAGTTTATGCACAGCATAACTTTACACAGTATGTGACTGTAAATTTTCCTGAAAAAATGCAATTCCTTCCTAAAAGTCTTCAGCAATGTAGGATCACAATTCTGCAGGGAGCTCCATGCAGGCACACTCTATCGCCAGCAAAGCCGTGTAAAACTCTTTGCCCGTTTTAAGGGCAAGAAGGTGACGGCATCTCAGCCTGGGATGAAGAAATGCTTTGAAACGATAAATTTCAGAGCTAATAATAACAGGCACACTCCTGTACCTGCCTTATTACTTCCTGCTGCCAGGGCTGGATTTGAGCATCTCTCTCTGAACCTCCGTGGCAACACCCGGACCCTGCTGCCTGGCAAATGCAACATTTCCACCAGCAGCCCCAAAGCACACCCTGCGGTGTGGGGGCACTGCAGGGAGAGGGAGAAAACGGACATAAAAAAGGAAAGCCTGCATTCCCAGGGCCAGGCTTCCGCCGTTTAGCT
>NW_009707501.1:0-24442 GCF_000703405.1 Apaloderma vittatum
CGACCCCTCCCAGCAGGCCCGGCCCCACTGCTGCCGCCGCTCCCCTGTGCTCCCGCCGTGCGCCCAGAGGACCTTCCTCCTCATTTCACGAGTGAGGATGAAGATAAATGAGCATCCATCACCTCCCTCCCGCCCCTTCGTGAAGAAACCCTCGCGGCACGTCCGTTCCCAGGGCCATGGTCTCCTCTGCAAAGTTAGAGATGAGGAGCAACAAGCGAGTGTTTCCATATAGACTCTTTCCGTGTGAGCCCGCCACAGCACCACATCCTTGGGTGAGATAAAAAGCTCTTCCTGAGCTCTGTCATTAGTTACCATCAGTAGGTAAGAAAAAGCAGGTAATGAAAATTGGACACAACTGCTGTAAGTGAAATAAGATTATCCTTGTACATGACGGTAAGAGTTACAGTAATTTAATAGCAATGTAATTTACTTGATGAAACCGTTCCATTATTTAATTTTTGCTGTTGAAAAATGCATAGAGCAAAACTTTTCATACAGTGCCGTCAGTATGACGTAGTGGTGAGGCATCTCCTTGTACCTCTGTGCCCGTCGCACAAACAGAACATCGGCATCAGATCCAGCTCTCCGCAGAGCTATGTGCTGTGGTGCCAGTTACACCGTTGCCATACTACAGGACCAAAAAACAGGAAACGCTAGTTCAACTAAACAGAGCACTGAAATCACTGTGGTTAGGTTAAAATTAGGAGCGTCATTCTAAACTAAGAGCATGTTCAAGCCAATTGAATGTAAAACTAGCACCATGTTTTATAAAATGATCTAAGATGAGAGAACTAAGTTACTTCCCTTTTGATTTCTTATCTACCCCCTCAATACTTATTTTGATATCTTGATATATTTAATCATGGAAACATCGCCTCAGCTGTTACACACCTCTTTATACCTTGAAAAAGAACAGTGGGCATTTTTCAGAATGAGTAGTGATGTTTGAGGGCTCAGCTTCAAGTACCAGGAAGGAGTTTTCAGAGTATGAGGTTTCTGTGTCTCTTGGAGCCCAGCTCACGAGTTGGTGAACCTGAAGTGTAGGCAACTAATAGTACTTGGTCACTTACAAACATTCATCCCATCCTTCCATCACTAAGAAAAGCTATCCAAGGAGGCAGCGGGTCTTGGAAAGACAGCAGAGATCTCCTAGCATTTAGAAGCAAGAGTATTCTTAGCTAAAGGTTCATGACCCTTAACTTTCTGCTTACAGGCGTGTTTCAAAATTTGTCATAGCCAGGTGAAGCAAAGAAGTCCAGAAAGCCTCATGACAGAAATGATGGTTTGCTAAGTCAAATTCTGACCTTACTACAGTTTTAAATTGACTTTGGTAATGCTCTTCGCGACACCGCTCCGTTTGGCACTAACGCCAAGCACACGAGGCAGAGGGGAGCTCCTGCGGTGCCTGCCTGGCCAGAGCAGCCAGAGGCCGGCGTAGCACAATCCGAAGTGAATCGCAACAATCGGAATCAATAGGAAACGGTTCGTGAATCACTGTTTGATGCACACGGGGGTGAGTCAGCCCGATTCAGACTAGCTTTCACACCAGTACAATGTCAGTCAGCTCCTTGCACAGTTCTCTGTGAGTCAGATCTCAGCATTGAGTACAATGTGAAATGAGTCACCGACTAATACAGTGCCATGTGACTCCAGGACCCAGTGCGAGTTGTCAGAGCTTCTGTGTGATCTGAGTCACTTCATAGTACAGTAAAATGGGCTTTTCGGAGACCATTCATAATTAAGCACAATGCAACCAAGCACTCAGTAGGAGATGATGGGAGTGAGCACAGCACTCTGCTACTACGTGCACCAGTTTCACTGTTTGCATAGTAAAGAGGTTTGTAAAATATTAGGCTGAATGCTTTTTTTTTCCCCCCCCTTAAAGTGAGCTGCACAAAATTATACTTCCTCTGACATTTAAGCCAGCTAAAGCAGGGCTGAAGCAGTGGTAAAACTCCCAATACTGGAGAAGCCTGGGCTTTTTTGGTTTGTTTTTACTCCTGAGAGCTGATCAGCCAGCGTGAGTTAACATACATCCAGGCTGACTCCAGCTGCCACAGACAACAAGGCAAGGGATGCCGATGGTCTGTGCTGTGAACAGGAGAAGGATGGACTTGACACTGATTTAACTTAATTGCAGTTCACAATGACATGGTTTGTGAAGGAACTTAGCATAGGATGAAGAGATACAGGACATCCATCAAAAAAACAAACCACAAAAATTCCACTGAAACCTCAAGCAACTACATTTCTTAACAGAAAGTCAGATTTTACTCAGAATACTTTCAGTGCAGGAAGGTTTTTTTTGCTGACAGTGGGCTGATCTGGTGGCCAAATGTGCAGCACTGAATATCAAAGAAAAAGGAGCAGATGATACCTAAGCCTCAGTTATAGGTGACATGATCAAGGCACCATTACCTGTCACTGTGGGTGTGATACACTTTCAGCCATTCATACCCAAGCCTCAGTTATAGGTGACATGATCAAGGCACCATTACCTGTCACTGTGGGTGTGATACACTTTCAGCCATTCTTTTTGAAATGTAAAGGAATGCTTTAATCTGGATAGATGAATCCAGCTTCTCGAAGCTGCTGCTCCTCTGGAAAAATAAATTAAATAAAACAGGAAAAGACACTCAATTTCTGGCTATTTCACGTAACAGCATCCCAGGATTGTTAGGTAAACTCATAGAAGGGTACTACTTTCTCTTGCAATTTTATCCACTTAAGCCTTTGACATATTTGGGTGCAGCAGTGACATAAGAAGCTGCTTTATTCTGTGTGGCTGCCAGTCTCCTCTTTGCTAACCTCTTGTGCTCATAAACTCTCAACCTTTTCAGTCACCCCACAGCAAGGTGCCAAATCTCCAGTAATGCAAAAAAAAAAAAAAATTAGAAGAGACCTTGCTCTTAACTAATTAAGTGGGCAATCTGAGAACTATGCCTACAGCACATGCATATCTGTGGGTGAGTTCATTTACATATATTCTTCTCTATCTAAAATAGTACACCATTTGATGCACAAAGCCTGCATGTCAGATTTGTCAATGAAGAGGAAGAAGCACGAGGATCAAGCTTCCTGTTCGTATTTCATTTGACAATAAGTTGCCACAGGCTTCAATGGGAACATGTTGCAGCCCCAAATATTTCTAAATTAATAAAATACAGATTCAGAGATTTACTTGGAGCTTGACCTCAGTTTCAAGCCTCTTATAACATCAGTAGATAAGGACAGAATCTCTTTCTTTCAACTCAATGTTTATTATTGGGGGGATCCGAAGAGTGAGCAGCAATTGCGAGAGTTACGTAACCTCACCTAAAGCTCGCTGAAACCAGTAGGTGGTTTTCATTGGTTTAATGGAGTTTGGATCAGGCCCGAAGTATTTGCTGAAAAATAACTGGACTATGATGATCCACATCTGTGCGCTCACTCCAGCCAGCTGTCAGGCAGTGCTACAGCACAGGGTTTCACAGGCTGTGTTGTTCATGGGAAAGCTTTACGGAGTGGCCGTCAAAGTCAGCC
Organism: Apaloderma vittatum; assembly: GCF_000703405.1. Classification (NCBI taxonomy): domain Eukaryota; kingdom Metazoa; phylum Chordata; class Aves; order Trogoniformes; family Trogonidae; genus Apaloderma; species Apaloderma vittatum. The sequence goes on from NW_009707501.1 coordinate 3,523, forward strand.
CTGAGGACAAGTAAAGGCTTGCACACCTGCCTGATTGTAGCATGTACAAGGAGGAAACATTATATCTCAGTAATTATGTTTAAGTAATAGAATTTTTGCACTTTGAACTGAAAAAAAAGTCATTATGCTTTAGCATAAAATGAGAATAGAACTGTAAAATCACTGTCTGCAATCTTTTCTTTGTGTTTTTCTGTTTGAGGTATTTTTATTTTGCTAGGGTTTTGTTTTGGTTTTAATTTTGACATTTGTAGCTTAGAATTTAAATATTCCTCCTTTGCAAAGGCTGTTTTCTCAGTGGCCCACCTGTCTGCTAAGAACTAAGCAAATACTATAAATGTTACAACCAAGCCAAATATCATCTGAGGTGCTTTTACCAGGGAAATAATTTTTATTCCTGACCTTTACACACCTTTGCATTTATAAGGTTACATACGGAAATGCCTCATAATCTGAATGTCAGATAGACATGCCTTGGAGTGAAAAAGCTATGATAGATGTACTTATTCCAGTACCTCAACATTATTCTTAAGGCATACAGTGGATTTTCCACTGTTGTCAAAAGTATCTTTTTAGATGCTTAAATACCTGGATTTTTTTTTAATTACTTATTAGCATTCAGTAATATGAGCATGTACTTTTTTATATGAATCACAGATGCTATCTAGCTGAATAAGAAGCAAGAACACGTGCAGTTATTTTTTCTCTAAGTCTTTTGTTGTTTTTAGGGACATTTTTATAATGGAGTAAGTTTGTTTTTATCATTATGTAGAGAAGAGCCTGTCTCTCCCTGGGAGATCCAGAAACTCCATGTCTAGGCATCTGTGCAGATACTACATTAGATTGACTTGAAACAGTAAACCAACCAAAGACAAGCTGATCAGCTCAACTCCTGCTCCCCTTTCTCAATTAAGTATTTGACTAATTGGTGTTCTCCATGCAGGATTTGGGAAGTTCTGTCCAGGCAAACCCCACTATGCCTAGACCAGTTTCCTTATATTTCAATCTGTGGATTAACATCTGGAATGGAGAATATGACCCTTCCAGAGACTCCAAGGCTGCAAAATTGATCCAACTCCACACGGATTGCAGGTAGTCAGAGGAGGCTTGTAAGTAGCCAGAAGAAACATCGTGCAGATGCAGAAATGATCATCTAGGATAGTCTTTTTTACACAATTTAGGTAGTTAGAGATGTTTTGCAGGTAGCTCAGGATAATCACTAGAGATTGATCATATGTGTGCTGAAGTAGTCTCAAGGAGCATGGGCCGGCTGGATCTTAAGAACTGAGCATTTAAGGCACGATTCAGAGGGTCTCATCTGGTCCAGCCACCACTACAGCGACCTTTGCAACAGAAACTCCTATTGCCATCGGGACACTGACTGTCCTGTTCAAGGATTTGATTCCCTAGAGTGACTTGATATTAGTAAAATTAGATCCTACTGGCTATTCAAGAACCAGCAGAATAGCACCTTTTAGTCCTTCCCTATCCATATGAACCAGAAAATCTTTTTTCTTTTTTTTTTCTTCATATTAAATTATAGCTACCTCACTGAGGAGATATAGATGTCATTGACAGTGTTGTCATTCCTTTGGGCAGTCAAACTGATATAATTTGAAATAGAGATACATTTCATGTTATATCCAGCAATTGGCTAAAACTGTACCCAGGCTGAGGTTAAACAGTGATAGAGATGGTAGAGGTTGAAGATATCTCACCTGATTCCATCAATAGTCTAAAAGTACTTTTGGATTTCTTAAAAAACATGTGCAAGATAGTGGTCCATCTCTGGTTTCCAAATCCCTCATGTTTTCTTCTTCAACTCATTTTCAAACAAGGCACGTAGCTGCTCCAGATCATGGGGGCACAGAAGGTAAACCCCAAATCTCAAAGTGCAGAGAGTGTCCGGCACAGAGGGTTCTCACACAATTTGTTCTCATGGCACCTTCTGAGGTCTGGAAATCTGAGAAAATAAAGGACCAGGGAGTATACAGCAGTGGAATTTCCATTTTGGTGTGAGGGAGATAAGAGAGAGAAAAGCAATTTTTTATTCGCTTATATCTTCCTCAGCAAGGCAAATTTTAGGGTATGGATATCTCTTGTAATACAGCAACCTAGTAAGGGAGTTAAAGGTAATAAAGAATGGAACAAGAGACTGAGGTTTTTGAAATCCAGGTGTATTAGATGATAAACCTGTCAAACTAGGTTGATGAATCCCTTCATTTGGGCTCAGAGGTAAGTTCTTCCTCTGGACCTTCCTCTCTTACCTTGAAGAACTTGAATCTGTGTGATGTTGGCCTTCCTGAACTTGCAAGGACCTCAGTGAGAATAGGAGGAGAACAGCATCTCATAGGTCTGAATCTTTAACTATTTAAAGAAATATCTCTGGAAATCTAAATGTACTTCAACTACCTTGGAAAAAAATAAAACATCCATCCCTAAATTTACTTTATAGCCAAAACAGAAAGAGTTCTCTCAAAGAATAAAAACAAACCTATTCAGAGTGGAAATAGAGAACAATAGTTTATGTGCACCGTTACACATTCGCCCTCTGCATTCTCTTAGTAAGATCGAAAAAGTCGCTTTCAGTGATAAGATAAAACTCTCACTGTTTTTGTAAATTGTAACCATCTGTGTAAATTCAGGAAGCAGATGGAGGATTTTTAAAGAAAACATTTATACGAATTTTGAAGAAAAGCATTTCAGACAATTCCTAACACCTCTGCTTAGCACCACCTGGTACTAAGTCCAACCCAAGATACAAAGTCATTTTTCTCTGCAGCACAAACGCAATCACCAGATCAGATCCTCAGCCAATATAATAAATCTCCTTGTATTCACAGGCCATAGTGAGGTGATGTAGTTTTTCAGCAGTTGACAATTTGATGCACACTATGTGTAATCAGCATTAATACTTCAAAATTGAATGCATAAAACTAGGGTTGAATTTTTTTCCTCGTCACATTTAGATCTTGATGTTCCAAAGAAAACATCCTCTTTGTTGATGGACATACTTATCTTTGATTATTCAGGTAAATGAAACAGAAAATACTTGATGTTGGCCAGTAAAAAAGTCATTTTAAACTAGACACTCGTTGCATGGCATACAAGCTGAAAACTGTGGAAAGAACACCTCCATTTATTTATTTATTTTTATTTCAGAATGTCAGCTGACCAAATAAGTAGCTGTCCTCGGAGGCTGGTGTGACAATAAGCTATATTTAGTGATTACCATTTTCAAAATGCACACTTGGTAACAAAGAACAAAATATTTTGGCTGATGGAAGAACATTTGCACTGATGTTCACAGAAAATACACTTAGTTTGTTTGGGGTTTTTTTCTAACTGCATTATAAAATTTCTCTCTGTTCAATCAATGTCCAATTCAATCACAAGTTCCTTCCTTCTTCAAAGCCATATTGACGGAAAGACCAGTCTCCTGTCAGATTTGAGTGATCTACCTGACTGCACCAGACACAGGAGGATGTACACCTTGTTTTCCTCAGGAATGCATCCTTTTGTTCTACAGCCAAATAATAGCTCTAAACTACCCCTCACCCTTGTATGCACTTATTTTTATACATGCTTCAGCTCTAAGGGCTCCTCGAGCTCCAGAGTATTCCAACTGATTGCTGCATCTAACGATTTCCCTGCCCAGCTCTCTACATCCATTTCTCTGCAACATCATAATACTGCTTTAAAAAAAAACAACAACCCAGAGATCAGGCAGGTTGTGGGGACGAGTTTAGGCCATGTCTTTTGTTACTTATGAAACCCAGCAGCTGGCAGCAGAGCAATACTCAAGTGCGACAGCGGCTTGCAATACTTAGCTAAACGTAAGTGCCAACGTATGTCGTTCCCTTTAACAACTCTAAGGTAAGCTGTTGATCAAAATGCGGTTGATGATTCAGATTTCATTATTAAAACCACCTAATCACACACAGCATCAGTGTAGAACATAAGGAAAGCCCTCTTGCAAAATTAGTAGTTACACTTCCACTGGTTTTGATTACAGTTGGTTGAGGCTCTTTGGCTTGATACTGTGCAATAATAAACTTGAAGAGGTTGCCAATCACTGGTACCATGTACTATAGAAGTCACAGGTGAATAATTCTCCAACGAATATATACTGTTAGTCTCACCACTGATGCGAAGAACACAGGCACTAGACTTTCTAATTGGTTTTACACCTACTGCATGACCCAGTCAGGCATTTGATGTCCCAAATTAACAATGTTATATGAACAGAGCATCTTTTTAGTAGGATGTCTAGAAGAAACCCTTCTGCTTTTTGTCTGGAGCACCTAAAGTTTACTGCAGGCAAAAGAAAAAGTAAAGCTGCCTCAGATTCCCACAGATCTGCAAGTCAGTCAAACAATTGTTTAAAGGGTCGCTAATGTGCATTGTACTGGAAAGAAGCAAGGAATTTTTTAGATTCCTACAAATAATATTCACTGCAGTTATTGATTAATCTACTGTTAATTCTTGCGCATGGCACAACTGAAAAGAATAATTTGAGCAATTGTCTGGAAAAGTTCGTTACACAGCTATGGTGGCTGCAGCAAGAAGCAGCAAACTCTGATGGAGAACTTCGCTGACCCATTGTGAAATTCTGGATATACCAGAGGTAGCAGAAATACAATTACAGACATAAGACTTTTGTGTTTGCATCCCATTAGTGGCTCCATCATTAGCTCGCTGCATGATCTCGGACAAAGTGCTTCATCTCTATGACTTTTTTTTCCATGCACCTTCGAAGATCATTACACTTCCCTTTGTACAGTCATACCTGCATAGCCTTAATACTTGTATAGTACTTCTCTTTGGAAATGAATCCTTAGGTGACTTGCATAAACTCAGTGCCCGTGCCAGTGCCTCTGTTCCAGCCAAGGAGCAGTCTATGGCGGAGCAAAAGCAGTGGATAGGGAGCTTGTGGTAAATTTCTTACATCACCATGCACAGCTGCAAAACTGCAGACTTTGCATTTCCCTGGTTTACTGTGGGGTTTTTATTACATCTTTTTTTTTTTAAAGCAAAGAAATCTAGAAAGCCAGTGTATAACCGCGAATATACATATGAAATTATGGCATATTCTTCACGCAGAGCCTGTGTCTTGCTGTACATTCAGGCCTTGTGCCTGGCATTACATGATCTCAGTACAATCATGATTGGGACGTACATTGGTGACAAATTGTGCCACAAATATTAACATTTTAACACGTTAGAGGAGGAACCACAAAGCCCTAGATTTTGGATGTAAGACATCTGCGTCTCAATCATTCTTATGTGGCCAAAAAGAGTTGGTCCAGGTAGAAAAGTACACACGACAGCGAGCTTGGTGACGCTTTGTTTTAAAGCCTGAACTGCATACACACACCAAAAAAAAAAAAAAAAAGGAAAAAAAAAAGCAGGGAAGAACAAAGTTAGAAGAACGATGCTGGGACAGATCACGTAGTCCTTGCTTGTTCTATGAACTGGGACCAGCCTAATATGTTTGTTTCATGGGTGTTAATACTATCTGCGCCGAAGGAGTTTCTGCAACTTTGTAATAACCTGCAACTTTGTAATAACCTGCACCACTGCTCAGCTCTCTACCTTGCTATCCTGTAAATCAAGCCTAGATTTCATTTAGCCCAAGCTAACTCATTATTTAAGTCTGAAAAATATGGAGAACAATAGAATATCATAACCTTTTACTGATCAGAAGATCAATACGCTTCTCAGTTCCCCTTTCTAGATTCACAACCCAAAGTCCTACAATTCTTCTGAATAAATCATGCTTTCCAAACATCTTGTTAGATGTTTAGATTTACGCTTTCTCTTTCTTGGAATGCGATACCGATAGGACTTGCACAGAAGAGTAAATGACTTCCTGTATCTTACCACAGCAATGATACACCACAGAAAGTCACATCCTAATTAGTTTGTGATGCATTCCAAACCTTTACTGCATGTACACAACTGTCAACTGCCACAGGAAATACATGCATGGTAATCACTAAACAGCTCTGTAATTCAAAAGCTTGTGCTGTCCCTTAAGAAGACGGATATATTCCAGTTCTTTCTCCTATTCTCCGTTACTCGAATACAGCTCAGCTATCATGAAAGCATGCTTTATCTGCTAAAAGTATCTTTCAAAAAAGTCTTTGTCAATTAAATGACCAAAACCTACTCAGTTATGAGATGAAAAAGCTGGCATACATCTGTCAAATAAAAATGAAAATGCATCACTTAATCTCAAAAAAAGGTGTCTCGAATTTTTGCATTGCTCAATCCTTCACTTTTTGTAAAGTGTGTGAGAAATCAGGTAATGAGGAACATTCAAAAAACCCGATACTACCAGATGATTTTTAAGTGAGGTGTATGATTCAGAAGTGAAACAAAGATGAAGCACTGCTGGGCAGTTTTTGCCATACAGCTACTTACATACTCTTCACTTTCATTAAAGATGTCAGAGAACAATTCTGAAGAATAACCTAAAATGGAACCAGAAAGATCTCTTGAATTAAGCCGCAGTGGGATGAGGTGGGGAGGAAGAGCATATTCTTCCTACTTCCTCTATCCTTTACCTTTCTCCTTAGAAAACAGCAAACAGCAGGAACCAGATTTTCTATGCAGACCCCCATCAGTTCAACTGGAATGTGGATTAGTTACATTCATGTGTGAATTGTCTAAATAAAACATCTCAAAAGTAAGAATGGATGGATTAGGCTATGTAAACTGCACATATCTGAATCCAAGTTAGGCTTTTCTGATCGGTGATAATAATTACTGTCCAAAGCAGCCTGAAATATCGTTAGATATACTATAATTCCAACAACGCTTTGTATGCTATCATTTTCTAATTGAAATATGAAGATGCTCTATTAAAAAAAGTATAGGTACCTGGAGGGAAATTAATACTTAGAACTTCATTTATTCTTGTGAATCTGAAACTCTGAAGGAAAGAAGTCTGAATCTACAAATGTTATTTTATATTTCACATTCTTCCACATTTTGAAACAAGAAAGGTTGAGGGGATTTTGGAAGCTATGTTCTTTTTCTGATTTTCTATTTCTGGGCATTCAAGGCATTGCTTGTCAGATTAGGTCTACAAAGTTCCAAAATGGGTTATCATTTCTATCTGTATTGTTGTTCTATTTTATTCCTCCTGCAAAACAGGTGCATCTTCTGCTCAGCATGTCATGCATTTTTCCTCTTGGGAGAGTGGGTGGTTCTCACAAAAACAAAAACTATTAAGCTCTACGAGAGAGAAACAAATTCAGCATTAAAATCAAGAAAAATGTAAGGCTGCACTCTGCTAAAATAATGTCCTTTCTTCTCCTGACACTTCTGCTGAGTTTGTGACAACATCTGCGCATTCTCCCTCAAGTTACAACAATACTATTTCCTAAACCTGGCTGAACATTTTAGAAAAGAAAGCCACTTTTAACTCTCCAGTATTCAGCTCTTCAGATTATGTTTTCAAGTCTGGTATTCAATTATCAATTAAAAAAATCACTCAAAATGGGTAGCAGCTAATTTTAATTCCCCTACAATTGTTCCAGCCTCAAGAAGGTTTAGCAACCTGAAAAAAAAACCCACAAAGAGATCTCAAGTCAAAGGATGACGACTAGTTATGTATCCAAAAATCAAATACAATCAAATTAAAAAGAGATATACTCACCTTTGTACGAGCTGGCATTTCATCTATAAAAGATCTTTCACTTGGATGTGGCAAAGCTCTCAGCATAACAGGGAGAGCATTAAGGGCTGTAATGCAAGTTTGGAGCTCACAGAGAGAGGTCAGAAAGGGACTTCAAGGAGACTTGTCATTTCATTAACACCACTTCTCTGAACAGTCTGCAGAATTCAGGCTCCGAAAGAGGTTTCCTAGAATAGTGCAAAACCCACAACCAGTGATTTTGCCAAAAATTATTTCATGCTGTCTTAAGTTGGGGGAAAAAACCCCGCATGTTACATATTAATGTCCAGTCATATGTTTCTCCATTAGTAATTCCTCATCTTCACAGAAGCACTTGATTCCTTCTTGAGAGAAAAACATTTATAAAAAAACTGTAGCAAATCTATAATGGAAAGGTAAACATTGGCCCTTCTTTGCTACAGGGCAACCAGCAGGTTTGAGACATCCTCAACACTCACCAAAGGCCAGATTTTTCAGAAGAGCTCAGGTGTCTCACACAGGCATCACAAAGCCTGTGCTAACCAAGAGAAAGAAGGAAAAAAAAAAGTCTCTAACTACCTCTATTTTGTATCATTTACATTAAGACTTGCCTTGAAGTCAAAACCTCAGGAATCCCTTTTCAACTCCTAGGCTTACATACCGCTGCGCAAACAGCTGCAGCTCTCCAAACCCCCTTTTACTTTCTGCATCACCACTCTCTTCTCTTTGTATTCCCGCCCATGTGCAGAATTCATTAGCCCTTTGCCTTCCATCGCAGTGCTTAAATAAAATGAGTGCATTTTCCAAAGGATTCAACACCTGAGAGTTTCAGTGGGGGGAAAAAAAATCAAACATTTAGCTTTTCCAGTCCTTTGGAGCTGTGGCCTTCAGCGCTTCCGGGTAAGACTTTTAAAGCGAACAAAAGGCAAGAGAGAGACATTTCTTACTTCCCCCTTCTCTTGCTGTCTTGCAGCCCATGGGATCAGAGCGGATGGAGATGCGCAAACGGCAGATGTCTATGACCCAGGAGACCCCAGGCGCTGCACAGGCGCAGCACAGCGCAGGCAACCAAGGGTCCAACGCCTGCTGCTTCTGCTGGTGCTGTTGCTGCAGCTGCTCATGGTAACCTCTCTCACTGAAGCCTCCAGGGGACAGGACAGCAGGGGAGGGAGGCAACAGCCAGTGTACAGGACAACATAAGACAAAGAAACCACCTGGGTACTTCTGCAAATCTGGGACTGAGATGACTGTGATCTATTGCTAGACACAACCTTCTACTTCAGCTTGCTCTTTTTTTTTTCTGCCATTGAAATAACTTTTTTAAAAAAAAAAAATCTGTACAGTATATCTGTTGTACTTTTGTTGTCAATATTGTGCCACAAAAGGTCTGTTTCATGGAAGACTGGTTATTCTCAGCCTTTAGCTTCACCAGGGCTTCCACTAAAAACTCAAAGCAATACCAGAGTATGTCCTAGCTTTAGATTTAGGACAGCGACTTAACAAGCAGCACAGACTGTTAAATGGAATTAGGTGAAGATGGAAGAACTGTAGTTCAGAAAATGAATAACCATGTGCCCAGAACTCTTCTTTTGTTTCAAAGGCAACTGGATCTGTTGTCATTCATTAGTGTCACCAACTCATGGCACCTGCAACCCATATGAAGTTAATTCTTAGGATCAGAGACTTTAAACGTTGTGTGTATTTGCTGAAGATGAGCAGTTAAGCAAACATAATTCAGAAGAATTCCCATTACAAGGAGTTAAGGAGGAAAATTTATCAGGGGAAAAAAGCATAAGAGGAAAAGGAATCACTCGATTTCTTAAAATAATGATGTGTTCACCTTCTTCCTCTTACCAGCTCCAGATGATTTCATTCCAAACTAAAGTAAAACTTCCCGTACTCAAAAGTCCTGTACCTGTTTGAGGCCAAGCATTAATTAATGGGCAAGACCAGGACTTGCATTGAAATAAAGAAAATTTCTTAATAGCCGTGAGTTAGACCAAAATACTGAGAGCAAGCTGAGTACTTCTTATAAACATTATTCACCAAATGCTTCAAAGCAAGCAAATCTGGCAGCGAGGTGAAGAGAAGTCATAAATAACCTTACAGACCAGCCTAATCTATTCTACCACTATTTTTCCCCAACAGCAGCAGGTAGCAAATGCACTGGAGAATACCATTAGAAGGCAAAGAAAGAGCAGGCTGATCATTCCTTTGCTATTGGTACTCAGGTCATCAGAAGCTGAGATACCCAGTTCTGCCCTCCTCAAGGCAAATACTAATATTTTGTAAGGACAAAAGGCTGCTTGGAGTTCTTTGCAAGATGCCAAGTTCTCTGGCTCTGATCCTACCATGCTTTTCAGCTGGTGCTTAAACTAAGAGTTTAAAAAGACAATAAGTACCATGCCTGTACAGGATCAGAGTTTGCTACCTTGCAGAATGGCATCTGTGTGAAAGTGCCCCACACAAATTTCCAGTATCATCTGAACAGCTGCCCAGTGCAATGCAGTGGCTCAGTCTAGAACTGCATCACACACACATATCTTTCCATAAAAGGAATAAAAATAAAGCATATTTATCTACATCAGAGAACATGAAATTTGCATTTTATCTTCAAAATTGTTGATTAAGTGCTTTTTGGCTATTTTACCTGACATCTTGCAGGATGCTCATTTTCTGTGTTCCTCACTATTCAAAGAAAACAATTCAAAGGAAACAATTTACTCAATAGGGTGTGTAGAAGTACCCAAATTTCATGAAGCTTAAAATTCCTATTTGCATTTCAGAATCATCTGGGAAACCAGTACAGGCTCCAAAACAGAGCAGCTTGTTTTAGCTTTAAAGTAACCTTTTTTTTTAGAACAATTGTTTTCTAGTAGCAAGAAATGCAAAACAAACTGTAATTAAGCTATTTATATTCCCTATTCATAGAGCCTCTCCTCAAAATAGCTCGAGTACTTTGAACAGAAAAATCATGAATAGGAATAAAAATAACAGTCTACATGAGTCATGCAGTCAAGTTGCTGAACATCCAATATGCACCATGCTCTTAATAGTAGATTTAGAAGGAAGAAATGGTGAAATGAGTCTCTCAGCTGGATGCTCAGAGTCTGCGTTCATTTCCACAGCCCAAACTCTTCCAGGTCCTGAGAAGATGCAGGATTGCACTAGTCTCTTCTCTTTACCTGTACATTTCTAGGGAATAAGACTGCCTGCAAGTAATTTTCTGAGGCATGACATGTTCTCTTAAGGATGCTTTTGTTACTTCTTATGTCTTTTTCCCCTTTCATGAATTACCCTATGAATACTGTAAACCTTTACTGTTGCATCTGTTGGTTCCCCCCAGTCCAAAAATACCTGACAAGCATATAACTTCTTGCCTGTGTGTGAGAAACACACAATATATCACTTTTTATATTAAAAATAAAGCCCAGAATCACTGGTAAAAAATAAAATAGTAAAGGATTGAGACCTATATGCCCTAAATGGAGAATTACTATTTGGTTTTCTTTTTTTTCCTGAGAAAGTAAATTGAAATAGTTCATTGGCTTAAATGTATGGTTCAGATGTTACAGTAAAAAACAAATAAAAAAAATTTGAAATGTCTGCACACTCTCTTAACAACAGGAAAGCTTCCCCACCTTTTCAATGCATTGATGCATTGACTGCCTTGGCAAAGAAAAAGCAAGTCTCTGCAGATTATGGACTAACACTAGAGAAAGAAAGAGAATGATAACGAGGAAGTAAATAAGGCTAAAAATAAGACAAAGCTGTGAGTTTACAAGGCAGAAAGGACAGAAAAATGAACATGTTTAAGAAAAAGCCTTACTAGAGTTAAATGAGATTCATAAGGATTAAGACATTAATCCATTAATTATGTTACATCAGCAGTAAAGTACAAATGAAGAAATTGTTTGATATTTTCCTAGAAGTTACAACTGATTTGCTTTATCTCAGCTGGAGGACCCATTGGATATAAAATAGAGGTTATAATTCACCAGGAACTTTTCTTCTTTAGAAATTTTAAGCAGCTTGACAGGTCATATAAATGTATGTGCACGCATGTACGTGCCTTTCTCACTGAACTATGGGAAGCCATGAACTGGAATGTCATCCCCATTTCCTAAAAAGAAATATGTATATTCTTAAATCCAGTTTGAAATGAAGAATCATCATCTGCAACTACAAAAGGCATTTTTTAAAAAACTAGAGTTATTTAACCCAATATTCGCAGCTCAGAAGGCCAATCGCATTCTGGGCTGCATCAAGAAAAGTGTGGCCAGCAGGTCGAGGGAGGTGATTCTGCCCCTCTGCTCTGGTGAGACCCCACCTGGAGTACTGGGTCCAGCTCTGGGGGCCCCAACACAAGAAGGACACGGAGCTGTTGGAGCGGGTCTAGAGAAGGGCCATGAAGATCATTAGGGGGTTGAAGCACCTTCCCTGTGAGGACAGCCCAAGAGAGTTGGGGTTGTTCAGCTTGAAGAAGAGAAGGCTCAAAGGAGATCTTATAGAGGTCTTCCAGTACCTGAAGGGGGCCTCCAGGGCCTACTCTTTATCAGGGAGCATAGTGACAGGACAAGGGGTATCAGTTTCAAACTTAAAGGGGGCAGATTTAGATTAGATATAAGGAAGAAATTCTTTTGTACAAGAGAGGCACTGGAACAGGTTGCCTAGACAACACAGATACACATGTATGTATACACATCCCATTATAAATATATATATACATACACACATATACACACTTGTGTATATATATATACAGAGAGAATTGGATTCAATGATCCTCACAGGGCATCCCAATTCAATGACCCTTGAGTATAGAAATTCCATGTGATACAATACTGAACAGCATTCAGCTACATTTAACAGGTTTATACAACTATGAAATTAATAATAGATTATAATAACTATTGGTTATGTGGCTACTGTTAGCCTCTGTCCTTTTAGCCAATTAAAAAAAAAAAACAAAACCAAACCCAAAACATTGCAGGAAAAACACCTGTTGTATGTTCAGCGTTTTCTTTTATCAAGTTGACTAAAAATTTGTTTGCTACCTTGCAGTCTTACTGTTAGAAATCAAGATGAAGACAGAACAAGGAGAGCATCTCATGAACTTGAAGCAGAGGGTATTCCAAACTGCGAGGAAAGGTAATAGTCTTTTCCAAGTATTCTGTCAAGCTAAAATGAAACCCAAGAAATCATACTAAAGTGAATTACCTGAAATATGCAAATAACTTACTATCTATTTATTATTTATGCTAAATTTGCAGTCATCTGTCTCTTACCTCCTAAGGAACAAAAGGTCTGATTGTCTTTTGTTTGGTTGGTTTTTAATTAATCTTTTTTATACACAGCATGTAACCACATTCCAACTTCCATAACATGGCAGGTCAAAAACAGCATTGTAAACATGGTCTCCCTTTCTTTTGAATTAATTTCTAAATACATCCTGTTCCCACTCAGCAGCCATGTGATGAAACTAACTGGCACTGCTCAGCCTTACAAAAATAATAAAGAAGAGTTCAGATCCTCCCAAAAGTCAGGCAACTGCCTCTTTAGAATTGCTCATATAGGAGCACCTGTAAAACTGTAACAGACAGGAGGGTACCTTTTATGGGGCTTGAATCATTGCTTCTTTCTACATACTTTCATTGATTTTTTAACATTGATTCAACAAATGACTATTGGATATAGAAGAAATGCTTTGCTGTTGCAGAGGGACTTGGTTGCAATTACTTTGAGCAGTAAAATGCAATTTCTTCTTCAAAGTGCTGGCAGTCATCTCACCGGAGCAATTTATGTTTACTAGAGTTTGCACTTGGGCAGTTCCAGTGAGGTATCAGAACCCCACAAACCTTGCGATTTTGTACCATTGTGATGGCAGATGCCTCAGTAACAATAATTTCTTTTTCTCTTCTTGTCCTTTCCTTCCACCTCAAGCCCTGCTCCTACTCTTGAAGAAGTGAATGCCTGGGCCCAATCATTTGACAAGTTGATGCTTACTCCAGCTGGCAGAAATGCTTTTCGTGAATTTCTACGAACTGAATTCAGTGAGGAAAACATGCTTTTCTGGATGGCCTGTGAGGAACTAAAACAAGAATCAAACAAAAGTGTCATTGAAGAAAAAGCAAGACTAATTTATGAAGATTACATTTCTATCCTTTCTCCAAAAGAGGTACATTACTTTCCCCAATACATTCTTTGATGCTGCTTTGCATAGTTAGTTCTAACATGGTTAAAGCTACAGCAATACTCAGAGGTAATTTCCTTCCCACTCTCCACATTCCACTGCTATTAAGTAGAAATTTAGGGGAAAGACAGACCCGTCGTAAAGATGAGATGGTCAAAACTCTACACTAGCTTTAAGGAAGCTGTTCCTATACTACCCTGGCATGTTGATATGAAGTCTTCAGTCTGAGGCACAAATGCACAGACAATCACTTTATCCTTGCTCAACTTCAATTTTATTTGTTGGACAAATTGGTCTCTTTTTTTTTTTCCCCCAGGAAGGCAGGGTGTGCCTCTCTCCAAAAGCACAGTAACCGCAAATGAGGTATTATTTGCGAAGCACAAATTGCTCAAAGAGCAGCTGGCAAAATACAGAATAGAACAAACACACTGACTCCTCGCAAATTTCAAAACTACTCATCACTTCACTGTTAGCAAATATGTCAAGTTCTGAAGACACCTCAGTTCAGCCTGAATATAATCCTGCCAAGTAGGCTTTTAAACCTTACAATATCTCTGCAAAATTCAAACTTAATTGTTTGCGGTGCAAGCTATACTTAGGCACTTAGAAAAATGCTGTTTGAATCTGGTCAGTCTATTGCAGTAACACTAATATATTTCTACAGGGAAAAATAAATTAAAAAGTGTTAGTTGTATGTTGCAAGGAACCATTATATAGCCATACTTGTAGTTCACATCAATTCACCCTTCTCTTTAATATAGGAATTTGATTAAACAAGAGCTTCCCAGGTTACAGTTTCCATCTGCATCACACCAATGACTCCACGTTCAGTCTCTTACAACAGCGCTAACTCCCAAGGAAACCAACTGTCGCAAAAAACTACAAATCATCTCTACTACAGAGCAAGAAGTTGGTCTGGACATAGTCCCACCAGCCTCTCAGGTTTCAGTAACGGGACTGCGGGCAGCCTTGCTCCCAAGTCAGGTTGCCTCAGCAAGAACCCTTCCCTATCCACACTCAAGAAATCCCTACTTACAAATTTCACCACAGTCACTTTGCCTAAGTATACCAAGCAGCTTTTACACTCTCGAAGGACACCAGCTGAAATGGTTGAAACCAAAACCAAACAGACTGCTTTTTCAACTTAATAAAACAAACCTAAAACCCACACATGTACCATGCACCACTATTAATTATGTGACTTTGTATTTTAATACACAGGTCAGCCTGGACTCCAGAGTAAGAGAAGTTATTAACCGAAATATGCTGGAACCCTCACAACACACCTTCGATGATGCACAGCTTCAGATTTATACCTTAATGCACAGAGACTCCTACCCCCGGTTTATGAACTCTGCTATTTATAAGGATTTGCTTCGGTCCTTATCTGAGAAATCCATTGAATCATAGGATTTTTTCTTAAATGTATTTATTTTAAAACCAACAGAACTCTGGGCTATACCAATCCAGAGGGAATTTTACAATTAATCAGATACCACCTGAAAATAACTCAGGCAAGTTTTACTACAGACTGAATGATTTAAACCTGCACAAAGCTCTGACACAATCAGCTAACTACAGTTTCTGATCAAATTCAGTGTTACTTTGCAAAAGAAAATGAAGAAAAAAAAAAAGTCATTCTTAAAAAAATGCAGAATTTTTTCAAACACAGCATGCAACTCAGATGCAAACCTGTTACAATGTAGATCTGAGGTACAAATGCAAACTGAGCATGAAAACTAAATTTTAAGTGGAATTTTAGAACTTTCAAGAAAGCCAGACCAGCTGCCCAATCCACACTGTGACCAAAGTAAAACAAGTGCTGTCAATACCTGGGTTACGCTAGGCAAAGTTTCACATCTTGTACAAATTGTACCTGGCACAGGTACACTCACTCATCTTGGTATATTTAATGTGAATACAGGGCACTAATGGAAATCAGTCTGGCAATCTCAATTTTATGAAACTAATGGTGGAAATAATGCTGCCTATAAAAATCTTTTGCTGAAGAATTGTTATTTTACTACTAGAGTCTGCTGAAAGCATTTTTAAGTTGATATTGTTGATGTTTATAAAGTTAAATTATTGACTTAAGAGAAAGAACAGTCTGGGCATTTAAATTCCAAAATAAAGCACAAGAATTCTCACATATTCTTCTCTTCCCTTGGTAGGTAGATGTAACAACTCTTCACTGTTCACTCCAGAGAGGATGGCAAGATCAACCACCTTGGTTTTGTACATATTAAATTCTCCACTTACCTGACAGAACTTGTAGGGTTTCTGTTACAGACAGGTACACATTTTAATTGACAAAAGAAGGAAGCTGGAACTAGTCTGTTCTGATACACTACTATTTCAGACTTTCTAAAAAAAAAAAGCAACAACTCTATCCACTAATAAATGACACTCATTTAGAGTATCCTCAAAGCATTACACTTGATTTCTGGTCAATCAGTTAAGAAAGTAAGTTGTATCTGTATAACTATGTGTAGATCTGATATTAGAATTACTTCTTTATTTTTAGTTACAAGATTCACTATAATTCCACTATATTAATCCTTGGAGTTTAGAGTGAACTTTCATTGAAATGTATTTTTTCCTGCACATTTATTTAAATGAACCAAATGACACATATAGGTGGGAAAAGGATGTACGGGGAACAAAAAAAAAAACCAACAAAGCACCCCTAGAAGGGAAGAACCAGACAGGAATGGGTTCAGTGACATTTACTCTAGCATCTCTCAAGCCTATTCTTTGCCTAATTCCAGCACTAAGAAAAGCACAAAATGAAGACATTCTTTGAAAAAAAGAAATGGGAATAACAAGGCAGGATTTAGCAGATGAATTTAATTGTTTCCTCAATGGACTCAGCAGGACACATTTTCTTCCTCTTCCTGCATTTGAGTTATTAAATGAGATTTTTCATTACGCAGCACCACAGAAGACCCAATACAGTAAGCTAACAGTAGCTACAGACCAGATTCCGTCACCTCCTTCTAAAACCAAAACACTGTTGAACATGTAAGGATAAAAGAAGTAAACCAAAAAGCTTGAGACACAACAAAATCAAAGTACTTGCGTCCTCTGTCGCAGAAGGCTGGATGGCTAAGTTAGGAGGAAGCTCTTCCATATATCACTACTTACTTAAGACATAGCCCAGTTAGCAATGGTCAGTGCTTAAGGTATCAATGTTGGTCATCTCAGCTGAATTTCTAGTACCCAGAAGCACTATCAACATAACCTCAGTTTACACGAAGTTCTACTCTATAGGTACTAACTTCAACAAAACAAACTAAACGTATCGGTAAGGCAGCATTCGCAGGGAGCTTGCAGTCGGACTGACGGCGCGATACTGGTTTTAATTGGGGTGAGTAGAAGTGCTCTAAAACTCTAAGCTGACAAAGTAAGTTTAACTGGGTCAAATGCAGCTTGCTAGAAGTATCAAGAAACATACATCAGAAAAAGTTCAAAGAATGTCATTTCATGAAAAGGAGTATTTCATTCCTTTTAAGTTCCCTCTCTTCCCTGCAAAGACACCTCATTAAAAGCTGAAAGACAGTCTGAACACATTTGTACTTTATATCAAACAATACATTCTATTATTCTGCAAGAAAAAGATGCAGTGAAATTAGAGTGGAGAGAAAACTATATTGGTCTGGGCAGTTTTATAGCTAACATCAGGTCATTAAAAGAAGAAAATAATAATTTCTAAGCTTATTTTCCACGTGCCACAACTTCTAAGTAATTAAAATTCTCTAAGCAATTTTACTTCTGCATTACAGTACACTGACATTTGCAATGCACATCTTTCCTGAAAAATCTTATCAAATTTTAATGCTGTGTTTTAGGTTTAAGCTTATATCCAACATCAATGGCAAAATGCTGGTCCCTAGATACCCTAAGAGTATGTCTTAAGAAGCCCAACCAACCAACCCACTCCCATAAATATCAAGTTATTTTAAGGCTGTTTAATGCTGAATTAAACTGAAGCGGGGAGGGGGAAAAAAAAAAAGAGAAAAACACAAACCCACCCACACAGAAGACTTGCTCATTACATACAGACTTTTCTTGGGGCAAAAGTGAGTTGCACTGAAAAGGAAAAAAATACTATAGATCAGCTGTTGCCTGAATAGCAGGAGAAAATAATCACTTTGACCCAAGATATTATTTATAATTCATCAGGTAAGAAATTGTCAAAAAAATCAATTTATCCTAGTTTGAAAATAAGCATGCTTGGTTTGTCTTGACATTTATCTAACTGCAGGATATCATTAAGCTCTAACACCTTTCCAGTCCACTGGTATTCTTTCTTCACTGTGCACTACACAAACCAGTAACTCCCACAGAACACAGATACTGCTCAAGATCGCTCTTTTCACCAGCCTGCTAAGCAGTATTAAAATTGCATGGGTTCCTTCAGCCAACATAGTATGCTTTATGTTGACCTTTAAATTCCAAAGTCATTAGCACAATACAAAGAAAAAAATAATGTTTTTATATATATATATCCTGAAGGGCTCTACTATAGAAAAAATAGATTAAAATTTATTATCACAAACATTTTGGATATATAAAGGATATCTGAAAAAAGAGAGAGTGATGAGATATACAATCTGAAGTAATTTTTAAAACAAGTACTAAACAGTACTGCAAAATACATGTTTTCTGCCTTGAAAAGCAACGGTATCATTTCAATGACTACTAATAAATATTTTCTCTACTAATGTTGTAACCAAATTAATTCCAAACCTTTTAAAATGTTAATTCAAGATGAGTGATGATCTAGTGAAAGAGAAGCTAATACACAGCTGTATGAAATCATACTTAAAGAGGTGGAATTCCCTGGGTTTCTTGACAGCCGGTTAGCTCAGTGGTTTGAGCAGCGGTGCTGACAACAGTGACGGACACCGAGGTCACAGGTTCGATTCCTGCTCAGTCCCCATGTGTTCCCTGGTCTAGTCGAGAGGTGGCGTCCCTGCCCACAACAGGGAGGTTGGACTAGATGATCTCTAAGGTTCCTTCCAGCCTAGGCCATTCTATGATTAAACTTCTATGATTAAACAGAAGTTACTACTAGTGATGTATTTGATCATGGTGAAGTTTACATGGCACCGGGTATGCTGGTGACAGATGGAATACACCTCTCCCAAAGGGGGAAAAGGATCCTAGCACAGGAGTTGGAGGGGCTCATCGAGAGGGCTTTAAACTAGGCTCAAAGGGGGCAGGGGATAAAACCAGGCTCACTAGAAATGAGCCTAAGGACGGCCTTCAGTTTGCCATCCCACTTGAGGCGGATAACAGCATCATGCGTGAAAAACCCAGGGCTGCTAGCGATAGGACTTGGGGTGATGTACTGGTGTCAGAGGCAATGTCTCTACCACGGCTCAAGTGCATATATGTCAGTGCCTGGAGCATGGGAAACAAACAGGAGGAATTAGAAGCTATTTCCCTAGTACACCAGGGAAACCATGATGTAACTGCCATCACAGAAACATGGTGGGATGATGCGCATAGTTGGAGTGCCACATTGAATGGCTACAGGCTCTTTAGAAGAGATAGGCAAGGAAAGAGAAGTGGTGGCATAGCGTTATATGTTAAGGAGTGCTTTGACTGCCTAGAACTCAACATTAGGCACACCAAGGTGGAGTGTTTACAGGTAAGGATAAAGGCGAAGGCCAATGAGAGTGATACCCTAGTGGGAGTCTGTTACAGATCACCTGACCTTTGTCATAAAGACACCGATGAGCATTCTTTCAACAACTTAGAGATGTCTGGCAATGTCACTAGTCCTGGTTCTTGTGGGGGACTTCAATTTACCAGATGTCTGCTGGAAGTACAACAGCAGAAAGAGGGCAGTCCAGGAGGTTTCTAGAATGTACAGATGACAACTTCCTGTTGCAGCTGGTCAGTCAGCCTACCATGGGTAGTGCCCTGGTAGATCTACTGTTTACGAACAAGGAAGGGGTGGTAGATGATGTGGTGGCTGGAGGTTGCCTTGGCCACAGCAACCATGATATGACAGAATTTTCAATATGCAGTGAAGTTAGGAGGATCGTCAGCAAAACATCTACATTGGACTTCTGGAGAGCTGACTCTGGACTATTCAGGATGGTGGTTTGAAGGATCTCTTGGGAATCAGCCCTTAAAAACAAAGGGGGCCAGGAAGGCTGGGCTTACTTTAAGAATGAAATTATGAAGGCACAGGAGCGAGCTGTCCCTATGCACCGTAAAATGAGCCAGTGGGGAAGACGACCAATGTGGCTTGAGCAGGGAGCTTTTGCAGGAACTCAGGGGGAAAAAAAAAAGTGTATTAACTCTGGAAAAAGGGGCAGGTGAATCAGGAAATGTTTAAGGATATTGTAAGGTCATGCAGAAAGAGAATTAGAGAAGCGAAAGCTCAGTTAGAACTTAATCTGGCCATCTCTGTAAAGGATAACAAAAAGTGCTTTTATAAATACATCAATGACAAAAGGAGGGTCAGGGAAATCTCTGCTCCTTATTGGATGAGGGAGGGAACATAGTAACAGAAGGAAAAAGCTGATGTACTTAATACCTTCTTTGCCTCAGTCTTTAACAAGAAGACTGGCTCTCCTCAGGGCAACTGGGCTCCTGAGTTGGTAGACAGGGATGGGGAACAGAATATCATTCCTGTAATCCAGGAGGAAGCAGTGACCTGTTGTGTCAGTTAGATCCCAACAAGTCCATGGGTCCAGATGGGATTCATCCTAGGGTGCTGAAGGAACTGATGGAAAAACTGGATAAGCTGCTCTCCATCATTTGTCACTGATCCTGGCTAACTGGGGAGGTCCCAGATGACTGGAGGTTGGCCAACATGACACCCATCCATAAGAAGGGCCAGAAGGAGGATCCAGGGAACGACAGGCCTGTCAGCCTGACCTCGGTGCCTGGCAAGGTTATAGAGTGGATCATACCGAGTGCCATCAAGTGGCAGGTAGAAGACAACCAGGGGATCAGGCCCAGCCAACATGGGTTTAGGAAAGGAAAGTCCTGCCTGAATGATCTCATCTGCTTCTTGGACTGGGTGACCTGCCTAGTGGATGAGGGGA